>NW_024070188.1:3327403-3460428 GCF_014754425.2 Oryx dammah | reverse complement strand
AGGGAGAAAGTGGTCTTCCCTTCCTATTCCTCCGCCATCTTAGGACCGCCCCCCGTGTGTTTTAAACTTCAATAAATATTACTAAGGAGTTTTCCAAGAAGATTATACCAGTTTACATCAGCAGTGTGAATTTCTGTTGTTCCATACCCTGGAAAGATCTAGTTTTGTTTTTTATGAGGTCCTACTTTCAGTTCAGTTCAGTTCAGTCACTCAGTCGTGTCCGACTCTTTGCGACCCCATGAATCGCAGCACGCCAGGCCTCCCTGTCCATCACCAACTCTCGGAGTTCACTCAGACTCACGTCCATCGAGTCAGTGATGCCATCCAGCCATCTCATCCTCGGTCGTCCCCTTCTCCTCCTGCCCCCAATCCCTCCCAGCATCAGAGTCTTTTCCAATGAGTCAACTCTTCACATGAGGTGGCCAAAGTACTGGAGCTTCAGCCTTAGCATCATTCCTTCCAAAGAAATCCCAGGGCTGATCTCCTTCAGAATGGACTGGCTGTATCTCCTTGTAGTCCAAGGGACTCTCAAGAGTCTTCTCCAACACCACAGTTCAGAAGCATCAATTCTTCAGCGCTCAGCCTTCTTCACAGTCCAACTCTCACATCCATACATGACCACAGGAAAAACCATAGCCTTGACTAGACGGACCTTAGTCCTACTTTAGAGGTAATAAAATAGATTATGAAGTACTTTAGGAACATGTAATTAATCAAAATTCAGGTTTTACTCTCTCATACAAGGTGTATTTCTTTGAGGAAATTATTTGTGTCTTCAGCCACACCTATTACAGAGACGAGAAAGGCATGAGATGATTGTTTGGAGCTGATATCACCCCTCCACCGTTACGAGTGTCTGGGACACCTACCATGAGTGAGTCACTCTGCTCTACATACCATAGCTCATGCTGTAAGAATAGAATGGCAGTCAGACACCTTAGCACCTAAGGATTTGACTCTCTAGCCAATAATAAAACATTTCCCAGACTATTGTTTTCATGCACACTTCTTAATTAAGGTGTATATGAATTTGGTCAATCATTACATTGCACTCAAGCTACATTGATGTTGTTTAAAAAACAACTCCTGACAGTTAAGAGTAGGCATGTTTTAATCAGTAAAGAAACACAGTGATTATAGAATTACAGTTTGGGGGACATTTTGTCTGAAGTCATCAGGCCTATTAGAAAGTTCATCCTTCTGTAATTTTAGAAGCAAGTGTAACCTTAACAACATTTAATGAAAAATTGTATTTGATGAGTATAAGGCATACTTTGCTGAGAAAAGTGCACACTCAAATTAAGTTAGTATCTATGTTGAATCATTGTGCCAGGTTTATTAGAACAGTCAGCCACAAAGTGGAGTGTGGCACCAGCTCTTCCAAAATGCCTATGAGTGACACTGAAAGTCATGACCTGCGAGTGGCAGCTGCTTCTCTTGCCTTGGTCAACAGGCTCAGTGATTAGTATGAGACATGATCCATGTATTTTTAAAGGTAGAATATTCAGTAGGAGAAAGTAAATTAATGTCATGTTTGATCATTTCCAAGTAAGGGAATATAAATATCCACCTTTCTCCACTTATCCGACCATGCATTATCTTCTCAATTTCTAGGTAGGTACATACTTCTCAAAAGAGTGCAGTTGTTAAGAAAATAGAGATTGGGATATTATCGCCCTTTATTCAGGAGGGAAAATAAATTTTCAATGAGCTTAAGGATGGAGATAAAAACAAGGTTCTTTCTGGGGAACAGGAAGTAGCAAACGTTATTTTATTGTGTGTTGTACACATATTCTGTATTATGTATCACAGAGTACCAGAAGTTTACAAGACTCCTGTATGTCATTGAGACACTTTCTCCAATGCAAGGGTCTCAAGTCATTCATTATCTTGTTCTACTTCCCAGGGTTTGTTATTGTGGTGGTGGCAGTTGTGGTTAGCTTAATTCATGTAAAATATTCTGAGCATCAAATATCATAATCAGTTATAAGAGAGGAAAAGTTTGGTATTTGGAGAATACTGGAATTTCCATTGGTATTCAGCATTCAGTATTTACCCCTCTGGTGCTCCTGTGACGAGTCAGGCAAAACAGTGCCAATTTGCACTGGCCCATGGACTTGGTTTTCACAATTGCCAGCCCTTACTGGTTCCAAATAGGAAAAGGAGTACGTCAAGGCTGTATACTGTCACCCTGCTTATTTAACTTATATGCAGAGTACATCATGAGAAACGCTGGACTGGAAGAAACACAAGCTGGAATCAAGATTGCTGGGAGAAATATCAATAACCTCAGATATGCCACTTTATGGCAGAAAGTGAAGAGGAACTAAAAAGCCTCTTGATGAAAGTGAAAGAAGAGAGTGAAAAAGTTGGCTTAAAGCTCAACAGTCAGAAAATGCAGATCATGGCATTTGGTCCCATCGCTTCATCAGAAATAGATGGGGAAACAGTGTCAGACTTTATTTTGGGGGGCTCCAAAATCACTGCAGATGGTGACTGCAGCCACGAAATTAAAAGATGCTTACTCCTTGGAAGAAAAGTTATGACCAACCTAGATAGCATATTCAAAAGCAGAGACATGACTTTGCCAACTAAGGTCCGTCTAGTCAAGCCTATGGTTTTTCCTGTGGTCATGTATGGATGTGAGAGTTGGACTGTGAAGAAGGCTGAGCACCGAAGAATTGATGCATTTGAACTGTAGTGTTGGAGAAGACTCTTGAGAGTCCCTGGGACTGCAAGGAGATCCAACCAGTCCATTCTGAAGGAGATCAACCCTGGGATTTCTTTGGAAGGAATGATGCTAAAGCTGAAACTCCAGTACTTTGGCCACCTCATGTGAAGAGTTGACTCATTGGAAAAGACTGTGATGCTGGGAGGGATTGAGGGCAGGAGGAGAAGGGGACGACAGAGGTTGAGATGGCTGGATGGCATCACTGACTCGATGGACGTGAGTCTGAGTGAACTCCAGGAGTTAGTGATGGACAGGGAAGCCTGGTGTGCTGTGATTCATGGGGTCGCAAGGGTCAGACACGACTGAGCAACTGAACTGAACTGAATATTCCCACCGTATACGTAAAGATCTGCTCTGTACTTCCTCCATTCATTAAGATTCTCTTCTAAAAATTGTCACAATAAAATAAGAATTTTAAGACTCCAATATAGTAGTATTTAAAGGAAATTTAAGAAGATTTTGGCTCAGTTGTCTGCTGAGAATTCTCTTCCCTGATCGGACAAAGGATCAGACAATTTAACACTGTGGCTAAAAGCCCAGGTGTCAAGGGCAGAACCTGGGTTTGATGCCAAGCTTTCCAACTTGTAAGCCTCCAGATCTTAGGCAAGCTCAGGAAGCTCACAGAGCCAGGCTCCTCACCTCTAAAACTTGGATAACACTTTTTATCTGCAGGATGTTTTATAAGAGAGGAACATGAGGAAACACACATTTAGCCCTTAGCTGTTATCTAACCTCTCACCACAGGATAGCTATTATCTTGTTTGTTCATCTTTAGGAAAAATGGCACCTCAGGGAGGAAAATCTTTATCGAAATGATCAAAAAAAAAAAAAAAGAAAGAAAAATCCCTCCTCAAAAGGCAGCTGCCAGGGGGAAAAAAAAAAAAAAAAAACAGTAGAACTGGATACTTCAGTCAGGAAATGGAGTCTGGTAATTTTGATGTCCTTAGCCAGCCCTCAGAAATGGGTGATAAAATGGAAACTGGACTTAAAAGGGATTAAATTTCTGATTTCTAGTCTGAACAGGCCATCCAAGTGGGAAGGGTACTGAAGTCAAAGAGCCTGGCGACCCAGCTGGCTCCACAGAGAGCTCCATCTCTGAGAAATTCTGCACCTCGGCCATTCAGTCACCTGCTGGGCCCCCACAGCCCACTGTGGCAAAAGGAAAGCCAGCCACATCAAAGGTCTGCAACCTTCTGTAAGTGAGGGGAGCCCTTTCTCAGCCGTTGACTTCCTGAAAGCGACCCTAGGCAGAGCTGGTCTCGGCCAGGGCTCTGCCCTCCCGTGTGTGCCCTCCCTTCCACCCTCACGTGGCCTCCAGGAGGGTCCTCCAGGACAGTCTGAAACCACCAGACTGGACAGTTATGTTACTCCTGTTCAGCCCTGATATCGCCATTCTTGGCGGTATAACTTGGCTCTTGGCATGGGATTTCTCTGAACTAAAATAGGAAGTAAACAGTGTTTTGGAATTAGACCTGAGTTTGAATCCCTCCACTTTTCAGCTTGGTGACCTTGGGCAAGTAACCTAACATCTTCCTAGGTTCTTATCTGTAAAATGGGCCTGAGAGAAATTAGATCAGCCCAAGACAGTCCAGGCACAGGCCAGGGCACAGTGTGTTGAGCACTGGTTTCTCTTCCCTCTGCCAAGCTCTCTACCTCACTTTTCCCCTCTTCAGTCCCCTGGAAAGGATTTAGAAACTACCTCACAGAGTATGTTCTGAAAATATTCTTTAATTGGTATTTCTTCCCAAAAGAATTTCTTCATCAGATAAATTTGGGGATCTCACCAGATTAAGTAAGGATTGCTGCTGTTGTTCAGTCACTAAGTTGTCTCTGACTCTTTGCAACCCCATGGACTGCAGACTGCAGGCTCCTCGGTTCTTCACTATGTCCCAGAGTTTGCTCAAATTCATGTCCATAGAGTCAGTGGTGCTATCTAACCATCCCATCCTCTGCCACCCCTTTCTCTTTTGCCCTCAATCTTTCCCAGCGTCAGGGTCTTTTCCAATAAATCAGCTTTTCTCATCAGGTGGCCGAAGTAGTGGAGCTTCAGCTTTAGCATCAATCCTTACAATGAATTTTCAGGGTTGATTTCCTTTAGAATTGACTGATCTGATCTCTTTGCTGGACAAGGAGCTCTCAAGAGTCTTCTCCAGCACCACAGTTCAAAGGCATCAATTCTTCAGCGCTCAGCCTTTTGTATTGTCCAGCTCTCATATCCACACATGACTACTGGAAAAAACATAGCTTTGACTAGACGACCCTTTGCTGGCAAAGTGATGTCTCTGCTTTTTAATATTCTGTCTAGGTTTGTCATAGCTATTCTTCCAAGGAGCAATCATCTTTTAACTTCATAGCTGCACTCACCACCCACAGTGATTAATCTGGTGGTCCTGAGTTATTTTATTTTGCATTTTGAGATCTGATATCTGGAAACACAATAAGAACCCTACAGTCAAGTCAGCATAGATGACTGTCAGATCAGGGAAGCGGAGCCCTGTCCCAGGCACAGGTTGCTACTTGTTCCTCATGGTGACTTCTTTACCACTGGCCCTTTCCTCTGATGGGCAGCTTTCAAACTAAGGTCAGTGCTTTGATGGCAGCAGGAGATTCACCAGGGCAGCTGAACACTCACCTCCCCCACCAACCCAGACAAAGCAGCTTAGCTTATTGTATATTGTATCATATATTTGACTTCCTCAAAAGATGGCATTCAAAGGGGGATTCTGTGTGCCTGGAACGCAAAGTCATTGACTGAACTGCCAGCCCACTTTAGGGCCTCCTCTATCTTTGGCCTGGTGCACTTTCATCTGATAAAGTGCCAGTGTAGTCCAAAGATAGGAACAAACAACCAAGACATTTTTACAAGGATCGCTGTAACCCTGGACTGGAAGTTTCTTAAACTGTCAGCAGGTTGAGGATATTCTAATGCCTTCCTCCTGATATAATTGCTGTATTTGTACAACATTGTGGAAAGAATGTCATCAACATTTTTCTCATTTTCTCATTGACAAACTACGGCAAAAATAAGGAAGATATTATAATTTCTGCTAAAGCCAGGGCTAAGAGAAATTAAATATTTTGCTAGAAACAGTAGGCTAATCAGTGGAAGATGAGAAACATAAATCTAGAAGTTCTGATTCTTTCCACTACATCTTTTTTGGGGGGGAGGGGAACATCATATTTTTTTTCTATTTTTACTTTATTTTACTTTAGAATTCTGTATTGCTTTTGCCATACATTGACATGAATCCACCACGGGTGTACCCTTCTAGATAACTTTTTTGTTTTTTAACCTGGCTCCTGGAAAAGGGAATGGCTACTCACTCCAATGTTCTTGCCTGGAGAATTTCATAGATAGAGGAGCTTGGCAGACTACAATCCATGGGATCACAAAGAGTTGGACATGACTGAGCGATTAAAAAAATAATCAAAAGACAATCTGAACTTTAATTAAATAAGCATAAGGTCAAAAGTCCATCACATCGAAACCTCTCAGAAAATTAATAATACTTACAAACTGTAGCACTTCATGCCATAAACCTTAAAGATCTTCCCTTGGCAAACATAAATTGCTAAATAAGAACTCCACGGATAGACAGAACCAGCCTTGGTGCTCTGAGAGGTAGCTGCTCACTCAGAGGGTTCCCAGCCTGCACGCCTTTCTCTGACGGGTAATCCTGACAACACTTCCTCTGAGGGTGATAGGGGCTCCCAGCATTCCTTTCTTTCATCATGTTCCCAGCATTCCTCTCTCTGATGGAGGCTCCCAGAATCCTTCCCTTTCATCATGTTCCCAGTATCCCTCTCTCTGAAGGCAAGTTCCCAGCATCCCTCCCTTATATTGCCTTCCCAACATCCCTCTCTCTTGTGGGGATTCCCAGCCTCCCTTTCTTACATGGTGATTCTAGGATCCCTCTCTTTGCTAGATAACTTTATTTTGATGAAGGACAAAGGTCATGAACAAAGCAGAAGGAGATTAAAAAAAATTCTCTTGAATTACTGTTCCTTATATTTTTCTTACTAATAAACTTGACTATTACATTTCATGGTAAATATATATATACAATAGATATCGGTAGATGTATAGACAAATACTATCAAAGAACTGAAATTCACTTATGCGTTCAAAGTTTTACAAGTGATCATTGTACTCCAACTTTCAGGAACCATCTGGACTTAATTATGAATTTTTTTTAATTTTTTTTATTTTATTTTTACTTTATTTTACTTTACAATACTGTATTGATTTTGCCATACATTGACATGAATCCACCACGGGTGTATATGAGCTCTCAATCCTGAATCCCCCTCCCACCTCCCACCCCGTATCATCTCTCCGGATCATCCCCATACACCAGCCCCAAGCATCCTGTATCCTGCATCGAACATAGACTGGCCCTTTGTTTCTTACATGATAGTATACATGTTTCAATGTCATTCTCCCAAATCATCCCACCCTCCCCCTCTCCCTCAGAGTCCAAAAGTCCACTCTATACATCTGTGTCTCTTTTGCTGTCTCAGATACAGGGTCATCATTACCATCTTTCTAAATTCCATATATATGTGTCAATATACTGTGTTGGTGTTTTTCTTTCTGGCTTACTTCACTCTGTATAATCGGCTCCAGTTTCATCCACCTCATTAGAACTGATTCAAATTTATTCTTTTTAATGGCTGAATAATACTTCATTCTGTATATGTACCACAGCTTTCTTATCCATTCATCTGCTGATGGACATCTAGGTTGTTTCCATGTCCTGGCTATTATAAACAGTGCTGCATTGAACATTGGGGTACATGTGTCTCTTTCAATTCTGGTTTCCTCAGTGTGTATTCCCAGCAGTGGGATTGCTGGGTCATAAGGCAGTTCTATGTGCAATTTTTTAAGGAATCTCCACACTGTTCTCCATAGTGGCTGTACTAGTTTGCATTCCCACCAACAGTGTAAGAGGGTTCCCTTTTCTCCACATCCCTTCCAGCATTTATTGCTTGTAGACTTTTGGATTGCAGCTATTCTGAGTGGTGGGAAATGGTACCGCATTGTGGTCTTGATTTGCATTTCTCTGATAATGAGTGATGTTGAGCATCTTTTCATGTGTTTGTTAGCCATCCATATGTCTTCTTTGGAGAAATGTCTATTTAGTTCTTTGGCCCATTTTTTGATTGGGTCGTTTATTTTTCTGCAGTTGAGCTGCATAAGTCGCTTGTATATTTTTGAGATTAGTTGTTTGTCAGGTGCTTAGGCTGCATCACTCATGATTCCTTCAAACCAGATATTCAGAAACAACTCAGAAAATATTGCTATGAGTACGGACACAGGAATCATCTTCTAAGTGAAAAGTGTTGAAGGAAACTGAAAGTGACCAGGAATGAACTGGGCCCTTTGGCAGGATTGCTTATTATGCTATTTCATGTTTGGGATGGGCCTTTGTTCTGAGGAGGCATCAATTTCTGTAGGATCTAAAGCCCATCAGCTTTTTGAAGGTGCCTTTAAGAAGTCAGGGAATGAGTACTTTGGGGGATCTCACAACCTCACACATTTAGAAATAGGATGTGCCTTCAGGAGTCGAATATCTAATTAGCAGACTCCCAGGTTCTGCCATGTGAAGTGGAGAACTTTCCCGAGAGTGACTACTATCTCTGGGCTCTGTAAATTCCAACAATTACACTGCTTTTAAAATGACAAATCAACTTAATTTGCAGAAACAGATGGATTCACATATGCATTTTATAATTCTCCTCTTTTCAGGATGATCTGAAAGCAAACATTTTATGTACACTGTAACCCAATTTTAATCTACTTAACTTTTATCTAAGCTAGAAATTAGAATATCTAATAACTTTAAAATGAAGAATAAAATAAAATAGACAAGTTCTAGGTTCTATAAACTTTTCTCTGCATTGATTTGTCACAATGTGTAGCGGATTATGTAAAATAGCAATATCTCATCATTTCAGTCTTTTCCATACTTGGAACTTCCTGTCTTAAAACTATACCTCTGGGGAACCCAGTACCAAAACCCAACTCTAAGTAACCTAAAAGGGTAATAATTTATTTCATTTATTGACATATTCATTCTTTCAATCATCAAAAGTAATAACATGTTGTACCATAGGCCATGCACTCTGCCAAGCATTGGACATGAAATGATTAACAAAAAGGTTCTCTATTGTCATAAAGTTTATGGTCAAGTGCATAGGCTTTCCCTCTTGACCTATTGATTTTTATTTGACATACACTTCTAACAGCTCAATATATTTAAGGGTCATGTCTAGATCACAATAGAAATATCAAGTTACAAAGGGAAAGGGCTACCAGAAGAGGTGAGGAGAGCAGGGAGAGAGGAAACACTAGCCAGAAAAGAGAGGAAACTTAGTAGGACTCATTCATTCAGACAAATATTTATTAAAGTGAAGTCACTCAGTCGTTTCCCACTCTGCGACCCCATAGTATGAAGCCTGCCATTCTCCTCCATCCATGGGATTTTCCAGGCAAGAATACTGGAGTGGGTTGCCATTTCCTTCTCCAGGGGATCTTCCCGACCCAGGGATCGAATCTGGGTCTCTTGCATTGCAGGCAGATTCTTTACCGTCTGAGCTACAAGGAACTCCCTATAAGAATGAGGTAAGATTTGGGGGCTTTTATGATCAGTAATTGCCTCCAATGTTTATTTATTGAGTATCCAGTAAATGTCAATAGTTCTCTAGGAACAATCACTGAACAAAAAGCCCCCAAATCTTACCTTATTCTTATAGGACTCACCATCTACTGCTGAGCAGACAAACATCTAAAGGTATGTGAAGCTGAGGAGATATCAGGTAAAGATGTGTAAATGATAATATAATAATGATGTCAGTGAACTGTTTTCTGACACCACATGCTAGACACTATTCCAAACATTTTATCTATAAAAATTCACTGAATCCAACACTCTTCTGAGATGTGAACTATCATATATCTCCATTTAACAGAAGAGGAAATTGAGGCATTTCTCCAGAGATGAACTTTTACAGAAACATACCTACAACAAAGGACTTCCCTGGCGGCTCAGACAGTAGAGTCTGCTTACAATGCAGGAGACCAGGGTTCAATCCCTGGGCCAGGGAGATCCCCTGGAGAAGGAAATGGCAATCCACTCCAATATTCTTGCCTGGAAAATCCCATGGATGGAGAAGCCTGGCAGACTACAGTCCATGGAGTAGCAAAGAGTTGGACATAACTCAGTGACTAACACACACACACGTTCAACAAATGTGTGATTGTCCTGGTTGAAGCAGCCATGAGTAGCCTCCTCACACTCAACCTCCACCTCACACTCCTAGTCGCCCTTCGAGATTCTTCAAGAAATGAGATCTTTGGGCTTTGAAGAAAAAAGTTGAAAATCACTGACTTCTGATAGCTCATTTCTTGTGAGACTGAATGGCTGATATAGCATCTGCTCATCCTATTGTAAAGAGTTAGTGGATATTTTAGACATATCCTTTCATCCTTTACCCTTATCTTCCTATGAAGTGAGGAGTTAAAAAAAGATATACCTGTTTCACAAATGAACTTAACAAGACATAAAGAAGTACTGGCTAACACTGTTTTCTACCAGCTACTATGAGACTAATCAGATCATAAAACTGAAAATGTTCTTTTATTCTTTCCTCCAAGTACCAACAGCACCTAAGTGCTCCATTTAGATGAAAACAAATACTCTAGAGAAGATCATTTCACCAACACTGCAGTAATGTTTTTCACTTGGGATTGTTAACCTTTACTAATATTTATTGAACATGTATTTCATGAACGTTTCACCAAATTAGAAATTGAGATCATACAGAGGCTTATGGTCTGTAATATTGAGGTCAAAATATAGCTAAAGAGAAAGAATATAAATGTTATCTTGATATATTTTAAAAGGTCAGTTTTCATTCCAATCCCAAAGAAAGGTAATTCCAAATAATCTTCAAATTACCACACAATTGCACTCATTTCACATGCCGGCAAGATTATGCTCAAAATCCTTCAAGCTATGCTTCAGCAGCATGTGAGCGAAAAACTTCAGCAGCATGTGAGCGAAGATGTACACACTGGATTTTGATAAGCAGAGGAACCAGAGATCAAATTGCCAACAAATGCTGGATCATAGAAAAAGCAAGTGAATTCCAAAAAAAAATCATCTACTTCTGCTTCACTGACTACATGAAAGCCTTTGACTATGTGGGTCACAACTGTGTCATATACTTAATGAGATGAAAATACCAGATCACATTACATGCTCCTGAGAAGCCTGCATGCAGGGCAAGAAGCAACAGTTAGAACTGGACATGAAACAATAGACTGGTTCAAAATTGGGAAAGGAGGTCAACGATGTATATTGTCATCCTGCTTATTTAACTTATACGCAGAGTACATAATGAGAAATGCTGGGCTGGATGAAGCACAAGATGAAATCAAGATTGCAGGGAGAAATATTAATAACCTCAGATATGCAGATGATACCACTTTAATGGCAGTAAGTGAAGAGGAACTAAACAGCCTCTGGATGAAGATGAAAGAGGACTGTGAAAAACCTGATTTTCAAAAAATGAAGATCATGGCATCCTGTCCTACGACTTCATAGCAAATAGATGGGGACAATGTGAAAACAGCATCAGATTTCATTTTCTTAGGCTCCAAAATCACTGCAGATAGTGACTGCAGCCATGAAATTAAAGGACACTTGCTTCTTAGAAGAATAGCTATAATAAACCTAGACAGTGTACTAAAAAGCAGAGACATAACTTTGCCAACAAAAGTCCATCTAGTCAAAGCTATGGTTTTTCCAGTAGTCATGTATGGATGTGAGAGTTGGACCATAAAGGAATCTGATCACCAAAGAATCGATGCTTTTGAACTGTGGTGTTGGAGAAGGCTTTGAGAGTCCCTTGGACTGCAAAGAGATCAAACCAGTTAATCCTAAAGGAAATCAACCCTGAATATTCATTGGCAGGGCTGTGCTGCAGCTGAAGCTCTAATACTTTGGCTACTTGATGCAAAGAGCTGACTCACTGGAAAAGACTTGCTGCTGGGAAAGATTGAGGACAGAAGGAAACAGGATGACAGAGGATGAGACAGTTGGATGGCATCACTGACTCAATGGATATGAGTTTGAGCAAACTCTGGGAGATAGTGAAGGGCCTGGAAGTCTGGCATGCAGCAGTTCACGGGGTCACAGAGAGTCAGACACAACTTAGCGACTGAACAACAACAATATCCAAAGAAGGGTGTCTGTGTGTATGGGTAAATTGATGGTTTAGTGGATGAATGGGTGAAAAGCAGATGAAGGGATACATAGATGGATGCATGGAAAGGTGTATGCATGGATGGATGGGTGAATGGATAGATAGATTGGTTGAGAAGAATGAATGGGTGGATGGGCCACAGGTTGATTAATACAGCGAAGGTGAAAGGATACATATATATTGACAAAATAACTACTAAATAAATAGTAAAGATATGAGTGCTGTTTATACAGAAATCAGTAACCATTATCAATGAGGCTGATTAAATGATGTTTACTATTATGTATTTAAGAATGCAAGAAAACAGGTTATGAACAATTTAGAAATTTTTGTATTTGTCTAAAGCTAAAAGAATGAATTCTTATATGTCTCTAGAATAATTATCCAATAAATCGTTATTCATAACTATAGTAAATAATTATTTAAGAAAGCGTATTGAAATTGAGTCTTTAAAAACAGGTATCTTGAAAAAGTGGAAAGGAAGACACTCCCAGCAGGAAGACGAAATGCCAGAGGAAGAAATAGAGAGGGTTTATACACAAGAAGTAAATCCATGTGTTTGACATGGAAGTTCTGTGTTGGGAAAGGGTGAACGATGAGGCTGACAGTGAAGCAGGTGGCAGATTATGGAGCACCTCACGTCCTTGGATGAGGTGTTTAGAGTTTCCCCTCCACATAGTAAGGAGACCTTGCATATCTGTGGTTTTGTTTGTTTGGGTTTTTTAGTTTGGGGGATTTGTTTGCTGGACTGGTTTTTTAAAGTAATGTATGCCAACTACATCGCTGCAGGCCATGGGGTTGCAGAGTCAAGCACAACTGGGTGACTGAATAACAACCACAGCATGCCAACTGCTCTCCTGGGGAAATTACTCTATGTGATAAAGAAATGATTCGTGAAGGGAGAGGAAGTTTGTGTTTGCTAACAAAGACGACACCAGATCTTCTGCTCAGATAGCCCCTTAGAAAGATCTTCAGTGACCAAGCAACCTGAGATAGGCTTACCTGATCTGTACCCCAACTAACTTACCATAATTTTACCTTGCTTTATTTATCTTTACAGCCTTTATGTTTATCTTGATATAAACATATATACTTAATTTTTACCTGTTTATTTTATTTATTTTCTTTTTCCCACTAGACTATATTCTTCAAGAAGGTAGAGAACTGAGTTTGCTCACTGATTTATTTCTAGTTTACAGAAAAGTACCTGGCCCAGGGTGGCATTCAGTAAATATTTTTTTACAAAGAATGAGTCTAAACAATAAGGAGTCATTTATAGAAAGTCCACAAACCTGTAAATTCAGACTATATTCTTCAAGAAGGTAGAGAACTGAGTTTGCTCACTGATTTATTTCTAGTTTACAGAAAAGTACCTGGCCCAGGGTGGCATTCAGTAAATATTTGTTTTACAAAGAATGAGTCTAAACAATAAGGAGTCATTTATAGAAAGTCCACAAACCTGTAAATTCAATCATAGTGTGTGTTAGTCACTCAGTTGTGTCTGACTCTTCATGACCCCATGAACTGTAGCCCACCAGGTTCCTCCGTCCATGGAATTCTCCAGCCAAGAATATTGGAGTGGGTTGCCATTTCCTCCTCCAGGGGATCTTCCCAACCCAAGCACAGAGCCTGGATTTCTAGAATTGCAGGCAGATTCTCTACTGTCTGAGCTACCAGGGAAGCCCAATAAAACTTTTAAAATAAGCCAAAATTATTTTAACTGAGGAAAAAATCCAAAGCAAATTAAATGAGGTAGTTACATATTGACAAAACATACAAAGCTAACCTAATTATAGAATATGAAATTCAGCAATTAATAATTTTAGACACCTTTGCTATAAGAAGCATTAAGAAATAACAGGGGATTATGTAAACAAGAAATAATCTTTAAATCCACAAAATTCAAATCTCAAACCTGGGAAGGAGAGGAAGGATCACAGAATCTGGTCTGTAAATCTACAGAAAGCTAAAGGAACAGAGCCAGACGATGCCTTCTTTCTCAGCGCTAACAAGACTTGGATGGACTTCACACTAAATGGAACCTGCCTCCAAGTCTACCTCATCTAGGCTTCCTACATAGAAAAACAAATTTGTTGGCAGAGACAGAGGTAATAAATCAAACAGCCCATCCAACTCATTTAAACTTGGTTTTTTGGTTGTGGTACAGTGTGAAAATATTCATCCCCAAGAACTTGCAGAGAGAGAGCACTGCTTGTCCTCACCTCACTTCCCTCCCTCCAGAAGCCAGGTGGTGGGTTGGGTCCAGGTTTATAAGTGAGTTGTATAGCTTCCAACATCATTCCTACACAAACAAAACATTAAGGGAAAGAGCTATACATTGAAAAATTAACCATTTTGCATTTGGAATCATAGATTATATTTGACTTCATCAACACTAATAACTCTAGAAATTCCAGACCAAGAGATAGGGTGTGAAAAAGTTGGATTGCATCATCAACTCAAAGGACAAGAGTTTGAGCAAACTCCAGGAGATAGTGAAGGACAGGGAAGCTTGGCATGCTGCAGTCCATGGGGTTGCAAAGAGTTGGGATCAACTTAGCGACTAAACAACGAACAATCTTGCTGAGATACTGTGAACATTCAGCTGGTGCTGCAACACAACCTCTTTTCAAAGATCATTTAAGACAAACACACACACGTAAACCAAAAAGCATTTCCTCTAAAGACAAAAAGGTGTGCAATTTAAGAACATTCTACCACATTGTTCATATTTGGGAATGATTCATCTGCATCTGCAGCCCTCCTACTCTCCGTGTCCTCTCAACTCAGCTTCTCCAGGGGAAGTACAGTAATTAATAACCAAGTCTATTGCCCTACAGCCGAAGGGAGCATTGTAATTCTTCTTCCCAGCCACTTAAAGTACAGTCAGCCCAGATGAAAACACGGTTTCAGCTGTGACTCCATCATTATACCTAGAAATTACCCTCAGAAGTAAGCATGTCAAAAATTTAAATATTATGGCTATATATTCAATTTTTATTGTAGAGAAAGATCACATCAAATTTTGACCAAATAAAATAGGAGGAACCAGTGCTCCAAGGGGAGTGGGTTTTAGATATTAAGTTTCATTAGCCCAGTCATGTCCAGCTCTTTGTGACCCCATGGATTGCAGCACACCAGGCTTCCCTGTCCATCTCCAACACCTAGAACTTGCTCAAACTCAAATCCATCAAGTTGGTGATGCCATCCAATCATCTCATCCTCTGTCATAACCTTCCCCTCCTACTTTCACTCTTTCCCAGCATCCGGGTCTTTTTTAAGGAACCAGTTCTTCCCATTAGGGAGCCAAAGTATTAGAGCTTCAGCTCCAGCATCACTCTTTCCAGTGAATATTCCTTTCTTTTTCTTCAGGATAGTTTTGATCATTGCTTCCTGTACAATGTTATGAACCTCCATCCATAGCTCTTCAGGTATTTTGTCTATCAGATCTCATCCCTTGAATCTATTTGTCCCTTCCACTGTATAATTGTAAAGGATTTTATTTAGATCACACCTGAATGATCTAGTGGTTTCCCCTACTTTTTTTGAGTCTGAATTTTGCAATAATGTGACCCCACAGAGACTGAGTCAGACCTGCTTTGAGTATGTGCATGTCTCCTGCAGTGGCCTGCCATGGGAACAGGGGTTCTGGCTGCAGCAGACCTGGGAGGCACAGCACACATCATAAGTCATCTTGCAGGAGGTTGCCTTTAGTCTCACCATAGAGCCACTGAGCAGATGACCCATAAGCTGGAGAACAATTATACCAAAGCAGTTCTCACACTGTTACAAAAGTTCTAGGACCCACAGTAGATTTCCCAGCCTGGAGATCTGGCAAAGGGACTGAGAACACATGGGGATTTGACTTTGAAGACCAGTGGGATTTTATTACAGAACTTCCACAGGACGGGGGAAACAGAATATTGATGGGCACAAACGAAACCTTGTGTGCACCAGGACCCAGGAGAAAGGATCAGTGACGCCACAAGAGCCTGAGCCAGACTTGCCTGTGAGTGTCCAGGATCTCTGGCAAAGGCGTGGGTTGACAGCGGCCTGCTGCCAGGTCTAGGGCACTGAACAACAGTCCTGGGAGCTGTGGCGGGCTGCCATAAGTCGTTTTGAAAGAGATCGTCACTACAGCCATTACCCCTACCATAGTTTGGCCTCAGGTCAAACTATAATGAGGGAACACAGCCCTGCCCAGCAAAAGAAAATTTATTAAAGAATTACTTAGTATGGCCCCACCCATCAGAGAAAGACCCAGATTCCTTCATAGTCAGTCTCTCCCATCAAGAAGCTTCCACAAATCTCTTATCCTTATCCTTCAGTGGGCAGACAGAATGGAAATCGCAACCGCAGAAAACTAACCAAACTGATCACGTGGATCACAGCCTTGCCTAACTCAATGAAACTATGAGCCATGCCGTGTAGGGCCACCTAAGACAGATAGGTCACGGGGGAGAGTTCTGACAAAACATGGTCCACTGGAGAATGGAATAGCAAACAACTTCAGCATTATTGCCTTGAAACTCCATGAACAGTATGAAAAGGCAAAAAGATAAGACATGGAAATATGAACTGCCCGGGTCAATAGGTGCCCAATATGCTACTGGAGAAGAGTAGAGAAGTAGCCCCAGAAGGAATGAAGAGGTTGAGCCAAAGCAAAAACAGCGTCCAGTTGTGGATATGATTGATGATGGAAGTAAAGTCCGATGCTGCAAAGAACAATACTGGCTGGGAACCTGGAATGTTAGATCCCTGAATTAAGGTAAATTGGAAGTGATCAAACAGGAGATGGCAAGAGTGAACAATGACATTTTGGGAATCAGTGAACTAAAATGGACTGGAATGGGTGAATTTAAGTCAGATGACCATTATATCTACTACTGTAGGCAAGAATCCCTTAGAAGAAATGGAGTAGCCATCATAGTCAACAAAAGAGTCTGAAATGCAGTACTTGGATGCAATCTCAAAAGTGACAGAATGATCTCTGTTTCCAAGGCAAACCATTCAATATCACAGTAATCCAAGTCTATGCCCCAAGCACTAATGCCAAAGAAGCTGAAGTTGAACAGTTCAGTGATGACCTATAAGACATTCTAGAACTAACAACAACAAAAAAATGTCCTTTTCATCACTGGGGACTGGAATGAAAAAGTAAGAGTGAAGAGTAACAGCGGTAACAGGCAAGTTTGGCCTTGGAGTACAAAATGAAGCAGGGCAAAGGCTAGCAGAGTTTTGCACTGGTTATGGCAAGCACCCTCTTCCAACAACACAAGAGATGATACACATGGACATCACCAGATGGGCAATACCAAAATCAGATTGATTATATTTTTTGTAGCAAAAGTTGGAGAAGCTCTATACAGTCAAAAAAACAAAACCAGGACCTGACTGTGGCTCAGATCATGGACTCTTTATTGCAAAATTCAGATTTAAATTGAAGAAAGTAGGGGAAACCACTAGACCATTTAGATATTAGGTTTAATCACTGGTATCAGTTTAATGACAAGTTTCCTGGGTGCCACTGCATTGATTAGTAAACATCAATTTTCAGGCCATCTAAACTCACAGTGAAATTAATGACATCCTTATGTGCATTATATTTATTGTTCTTTGAGCATACAATTATATATATACATATATATGTGTGAAGAGAGAGAGTCCATAAAATACAGCAAAAAATAAGCCAATTTGCAGCTCTTCAAAAATCTGAAAAACAGTTTGGCTTACCAAGCACTTGCTCTGACTTCCAATAGCAAATCCAATTCAGCTCCGTCTCTGGTAGCAAGTAGTCATGTAATTGAGCATAATTTGTCAAAATTGGCCATTCTGACTAGAGAACCATTTAGGATTGAGTTAGTACAAACATTGTAAAGCCCTTGCAATATTCCAGCTAAAAAACAGAAAAGATATAACATGGCAATCCGCCCTCCCTCAAAAAAAATCTATTAAACTGTAATTTTTTTGTTTCTTTATTTACTTTGAATATTCCTATTGCCAAAATATTGCTATTTGCATAAAGTTCTGATCCCTGTCCATAAAAGTAACATTCATATTTAATTCTTCAGTGTCACATGGCCTAAAAGTCAGCACTTATATAGTACCTTTCACTTGAAGACTTTTTTCCAAAGTGTTTGAAACAAAATTTTGACAAGTTGATTTTCCTCACATCGATGCTGCTTGACTACATAAATGTCTTGACTCTGACATTTCCAAATGTACTAAACAGAATACAATTGTTCCTCAGTAACTGCAGAAGGGCTAGTTCCAGATTCCCTCAGATATCAAAATTCAAGCAACCTCTTGTATTAATATTTATATATAAATGAACATTGTATTTACATATAACCTATGCACTTCCTCCTCTATATTTTAAATCATCTCTAGATTACTTATAATACCTAATACAATGCAAATGCCATGCAAATAGTTGTCTGCATGTGACAAATTCAAGTTGTGGTTTTGGAACTTTCTGGAATTTTAAAAAAATATTTCCCATCTTTAGCTTGAATCCATAGATACAGAACCTTGGAATATGGAGGACAATCATATATGGAAATGAAAGATGGAAGTACTCGTGGGTTTCTTGATCAGAGGAAAAAAACAGACCATGGCATTCACTGTAAAGTCATTATACAGTGAATGGCTTTTACTAAAGTAAAAACAAACCTCTAGAAAAGGATGGTAGCCCCACAACATTGAGGACATTGTTAGAAGTCATCAAATGTTAAGAAAAAGACATAATAAGACTTCAGAAATAGCTTTTCACGGTTATAATGGCTGAGGACTTTGTAGCACGGTGACTTTCTGCACTGGAACAGTGTCTCGGAATACATGATAATGCATGATAATGCACGCAACATTTATGCTTATCCTTGTCCTCAGGCGTTCAGTCGTGTCCGATTCTCTGTGATCCCATAGTGTAGTCTGCCAGGCTCCTCTGCCCGTTGGATTTTCCAGGCAAGAATACTGGAGTGGGCTGCCATTTCCTACTCCAGGAAATATTCCAGACCCAGGGATAGAATCTGTGTGTCTTGTGTCTCCTGCATTGGAGGCTGATTCTTTATGACTGGGCCACCTGGGAAGCCTACATGCAACACTAATGATAATAATAATGGTAATAATAATAATAACAGTGTGTTAGCATTCTTGAGTTCTGCCTGTGTGCCAGGCCCTGTGGCAAGAACTTTGCAAACTTTCAATTTACAAGCAAAACCCTAACCCTAATCCCACAAGGCTGGTGCTATTATATTTTGGTTTGATTGATGAGACTGGGGTTTAGTGAGAGAATTTGCAAGAATGCAAATTTAGGTCTCTCTGATTCTAAACCTTAAGCTTACAGACGTTACATATTCTATCTTAAAACGCTAAGGAATAATCATTTAGGAAATCTTTGCATGCAAGTTAATATAATTTAAAATTAAGTTATAAACTATTTTAAATTAAATTTTGCAAGTTTTTGCATATACCCTTAACTAAAATGCTCATATAATTTTTTTCAAAATGTATGTAGGATATCTTTTTCATTTCTTTTCAACTTCACCTTCTATATATCATGTTTATTTCACTAAGCAATAATACTCCTTTTGAGTTAGCAAAAAATTTGCTTTGCTGATTCAGGAGAAGTTTTTCATAAAAGAGGTCAAGGTTTTAGATTTTTTTATGACATTAATTTAATCATTGAGGTTACCACCTATAGCACAATACATATAAATGCATGTAACAAATATAATTCTGTAAACCTCAGCATTCTGAGGACACATCCTAAAGTTCCTACGGACAATTAAAAACATACCATGTGGAAAACAGTGAACAAAGACTAATCTTAAGAAATTATTCCTAAGTTTGTTCTCTGGTAATGTTTTTCAGCTTTAAATCCTCAGTCTTTATCCCTTTGGTGGTCAGTAGCTTGGACATCAAGTGCAGAGCAAGAACACATAAGACACGTTTGATAACCATTATCTTTTATGAAGCTCTGATGCTCATCTCTGTTGGAATAGCAACAATTTTTCCTCAGTGTAACAAAATGAGAACACGTGAACATAGCTATCAATACGTCTCAAAATACATCTATTCCCTCCCTCTTATAAGTAATAGGAAAATTAAAATTAAAATCTCTATTAAGCTAGGATCGGCCAACTGTTTCACCACAGAGCTCTTAATAATTAAAAGGAAATGCTACAGAATTATACACAGTTAAACATGTAGTACCAAGGAGTTAATGTCCATTAAAGTTAATGTACATGCTTATATAAGGCAGCATTCTCAGAGCAGATTATTTGCATTAATGTATTTTTTAACCCCAATTTTAAGAAATGTGTGAGAGGAGGGGACTTTAGATGAAGGGAGTCAAAAAGTGCAAACTCAGGTTAAGATATATAAATACTAGAGAATATAAAGTACAATGTGATAAATAGTAACATAGCTATTTGTTATGAGAAAAATGTTAAAAGAGTAAACCCTAAGAATTCTCATCACAAGAAAAAAAAGTTTTTTCTAATTCTTTAACATCATATCTATATAAAGTGATGGATGTTCACTGAATGCACTGTGGTCATCATTTCATAACAGATGTAAGTCAAGTCATTATACTCTATACCTTAAACTTACACAGTGCTGCATGTCAATTCAGTTCAGTTCAGTTGCTCAGTCGTGTCCAACTCTTTGCAACCCCATGAATCGCAGCACACCAGGCTTCCCTGTCCATCACCAACTCCCAGAGTTCACCCAAACTCATGTGCATCGAGTTAGTAATGCCATCCAGCCATCTCATCCTCTGTCGTCCCCTTCTCCTCCTGCCTTCAATCCCTCCCAGCATCAGGGTCTTTTCCAATGAGTCAACTCTTCTCATGAGTTGCCCAAAGAATTGGAGTTTCAGCCTCAGCCTCAGTCCTTCCAATGAACACCCAGGACTGATCTCCTTTAGGATGGACTGGTTGGACCTCCTTGCAGTCCAAGGGACTCGCAACAGTCTTCTTCAGCACCATAGTTCAAAAGAATCAATTCTTCAGCCCTCAACTTTCTTCACAGTCCAACTCTCACATCCATACATGACCACTGGAAAAACCATAGCCTTGACTAGATGGACCTTTGTTGGCAAAGTAATATCTCTGTTTTTCAATATGCTGGTTATAACTTTCCTTCCAAGGAGTAAGTGTCTTTTAATTTCATGGCTTCAATCACCACCTGCAGTGATTTTGGAGCCCCCCAAAATAAAGTCTGACTCTGTTTCCACTGTTTCCTCAACTATTTCCCATGAAGTGATGGGACCAGATGCCATGATCTTCTTTTTCTGAATGTTGAGCCTTAAGCCAACTTTTTCACTCTCCTCTTTCACTTTCATCAAGAGGCTCTTTAGTTCTTCACTTTCTGCCATAAGGCGGCGGCGGAAGGGGTGTCATCTGCATATCAGAGGTTATTGATATTTCTCCTGGCAATCTTGGTTCCAGCTTGTGGTTCTTCCAGCCCAACGTTTCTCATGACTCTGCATATAAGTTAAATAAGCAGGGTGACAATATAGAGCCTTGATATACTCCTTTTCCTATTTGGAAATAGTCTGTTGTTTCATGTCCAGTTCTAAATGTTGCTTCCTGACCTGCATATAGGTTTCTCAAGAGGCAGGTCAGGTGGTCTGGTATTCCTATCTCTTTCAGAATTTTCCACAGTTTATTGTGATCCACACAATCAATTACATCTCAATATAACTGGAAGGAGAAAAAAATTAAAAGATGCTAGAAATGTGGTTCTTATAGAACATATAGGGTTAAAGGTGATGTAACTACAAGACAATGGATTGGGCAAGGAAAAAAGGAAGCTGCTTTGAGCCTCACTGTATAAAACAGTTTATAGCTACTTGCCTTCGGTATTATCTGCCGACTCCTCTAGAGTACACTACTATCATAAGAGAGAAACAGGTATGTGCTGTTTTCCTTTTAGAGCTGTTCTGGTTTATGTTAACTGTGGTATAAAAATTTATAAATGCTTTCCTTGGGACTTCCTTGATGGTACAGCAGTTAAGAGTCCACTCTTCCAATGGAGGGGGCACAGGTTCAATCCCTGGTTGGGGAAGTTCTGCATGCCATGGGGTGTGGAAAAAAAATTTTAGGAATCCTCTATGTTATTTGGAAGATAAATTATAAGGGAACTATCAGTTATAAATTAAAATCTTTCCTGAACAATAATACAGAGGGTTGAAGACAATCATCATGACAGAATGAGCTGATGTTGACAGGATAAATCAAAAACAATGAAAATACAAAACAACACCTAGGCACTAGAAGAAAAGAGGGAGCCCCAGCACAGATGTGAGCTGAGGAGGATAAATTTCACGCAAGAATATCAGAGCCATGGTACCCAGACAGCCTCCATGGCTGCTGGGCATGACCTGTAGGAAAGCTATTGCTAAGGGTGAACTCTGTGTCTAAAATATGAATAAAACAGGCTGAAGAAGCAGAATAAAAATTTGAAGACTTAAGTCAATTATGTTTAAATGTTCACAGAGGTGAAGGACTTGATTTATAAGCCAAGAACAGAAATGAATGAAAAAATGAATGAATATGAATATGGATGAAATGAATGAATAGTGAATGACATCTATAGAGGACTATCACAAAATCACTATGAGGAAAGGCTAGTGTAAATGATTTTAGACAACTTTCCATGTGCTGTACAAATATCTGGTACATAATAAAGGTTTTCACATCACTCTACCTGTGATTGATTTTTATTGCCATATCTATTCCAAAATAGACCTTATCCCAAATCATAAATTCTTGACAAACCCAGAACAATAAGTATACCATTTAGGAGATCTTATATTAATACCTGCACTAAAACCTTGAAATTGGGCCAAAGCAGAGAAAGAAAGGCAGAAGAGACTTACAGGAATTTGAGTAGCATGTTTGTAAGGTTTGACTGAGAATTTTGTTCCCAAAAATAAATTAGAAGAAGGTGATCATTGGTAGGTTTATCATCAAATATCTACTTGCCCTTAAAACTGATCATTTATTGCCAATTTTCCCTTTGGTCAAAATAGAACAGCTGTTTATTCTAATATTTGGGGGACGTGTTTTTATGCTGCTACAACAGCAATGAATGTATTCATCCTTTCTTGAAAAGCAATAGAAACTTGCAGTTCAGTTCAGTCACTCAGTCTTGTCTGACTTCTTGCGACCCCATGGACTGCAGCATGCCAAGCCTCCCTGTCCATCACCAACTCCAGGAGTTCACTCAAACTCATGTCCGTTGAGTCGGTAATGCTATCCAACCATCTCATCCTCTGTCATCCCCTTCTCCTCCCTCCTTGAATCTTTCCCAGAATCAAGGACTTTTCAAATGAGTCAGCTCTTCGCATCAGGTGGCCAAACTTTTGGAGTTTCAGCTTCAACATCAGTTCTGCTAATGAACACCCAGGACTGATTTCCTTCAGAAATGACTGGTTGGATCTCCTTGCAGTCCAAGCGACTCTCAAGAGTCTTTTCTAACACAACAGTTCAAAAGCATCAATTCTTCAGCACTCAGCTTTCTTTATAGTCCAACTCTAACATCCATACATGACCACTGGAAAAGCCATAGCCTTAACAAGATGGACATTTGTTGGCAAAGTAATGTCTCTGCTTTTGAATATGCTATCTAGGTTGCTCATAACTTTCCTTCCAAGGAGTAAGCGTCTTTTAATTTCATGGTTGCAATCACCATCCGCAGTGATTTTGGAACTCAAAAAAATTAAGTCTGCCACTGTTTCCACTGTTTCACCATCTATTTCCCATGAAGTGATGGGACCGAATGCCATGATCTTCATTTTCTGAATGTTGAGTTTTAAGTCAACTTTTTCACTCTCCTTTTTCACTTTCATCAAGAGGCTTTTTAGTTCTTCACTTTCTGCCATAAGGGTGGTGTCATCTGCATATCTGAGGTTATTAATATTTCTCCCACAATCTTGAGTCCAGCTTGTGCTTCATCCATCCCAGCGTTTCTCATGATGTACTCTGCATAGAAGTTAAATAAGCAGGGTGACAAGATACAGCCTTGACATACTCTTTTCCTATTTGGAACCAGTCTGTTGTTCCATGTCCAGTTCTAACTGCTGCTTCCTGACCTGCATAGAGGTTTCTCAACAGGCAGGTCAGGTGATCTGGTATTCCCAACTCTTTCAGAATTTTCCACAGTTTATTGTGAGCCACATAATCAAAGGCTTTGGCATACTCAATAAAGCAGAAATAGATATTTTTCTGGAACTCTCTTGCTTTATCCATGATCCAGCAGATGTTGGCAATTTGATCTCTGGTTCCTCTGCCTTTTCCAAAACCAGCTTGAACATCTGGAAGTTCATGGTTCACATATTGTTGAAGCCTGGCTTGGAGAATTTTGAGCATTACTTTACTAGCATGTGAGATGAGTGCAATTGTGCGGTAGTTTGAGCATTCTGTGGCATTGCCTTTCTTTGGGATTGGAATGAAAACGGACATTTTCCAGTCTTGTGGCCAATGCTGAGTTTTCCAAATTTGCTGGCATATTGAGTGAAGCACTTTGACAGCATCAACTTTTAGGATTTGAAATAGCTCAACTGGAATTCTATCACCTCCACCAGCTTTGTTCATAGTGATACTTCCTAAGGCCCACTTGACTTTACATTCCAGGATGTCTGGCTCTAGGTATGTGATCACACCATTGTGATTATCTGGGTCATGAAGATCTTTTTGTACAGTTCTTCTGCATATTCTTGCCACCTTTCCTTAATATCCTCTGCTTCTGTTAGGGCCATACCATTTCTGTTCTTTATTGAGCCCATCTTTGCATGTAATGGAAACTTTATATTTGTATTATTCTGATGAAATGTTGACTGTACTATTTTTTGAATGTACTATCTTTTCAAATCCCATTCTAGTGCCATGTAAGCCTAGGGAAATTCTCTTGATTTAGGATTCCTTTTTATAATTTCAGTGGACCTTCTGAAGTGGATTCTTCTCCTTGAAGACTTGTTCATTTCTTTCCTTGTTTACTCCTGGTAGTGAAAGAGAATGGTGGTGAGAATGCAAAGGCTTGAGTTTTAGTCCCAACTGTGTGGCTAACAAGCTAAACCTTGGGGAAGTCACTCTACTTCCTAGAAATTGTCTTCACATTTGTAAGAAGAAAAGGTTGAACTAAAGATTTTGTTTTTGCTTCTTTCAGAATTTTATGTTTTCAAGAATATTTACCTAATTATTTACCTAAATATTATTCATTATACTTTATTTTTGTGTGATGCTACTTAGGTTTTTTGATTATGTGATCAGTATATAAACCTGCACTCTTTTTGGATTGTTCTATTTTAAATGTGTATGAGTAGCTTTTATCCACTGACTTCATTCTTTCTGTGGCTTTGCTTTATTTATACAGAGGCAAGGGTTTGGTCAGTGTGGCAAAGAATGTTATTATGATTTTTGCTGATTTAAATAAATTATGATTCAGATTTCTGAACTTTCAGTTAATATCCATGTCCATGTCATATAATAGAAACTTCAAAATACAGTGTCTTATAGACATTTATTCCTGTGTCACATAAAAACAAGTCTACAGTTTTACCAGCCAGAGACAGCAATTCCAAGTAGCACAAAGAGTCCAGGCCAGCCTTCTATCCAGGCTCTAATTGTGAAGATCAGAGGAAAATGTTTTCTGTCTGAGACCTTCTACCTTTTCATTTTAAAAAAATAATGGCTTCCTATAAAATTGTACCTAGGTCTAGAGACTTGGTTGAATCCAACAAAATATTTTTGGCAAGGAAATGTCAAAGGTGATGTTGTGTGTTTCATATTAAATCTCACCAGGAGCCACATAATATCAGGTTGCTTCTTAATGGTGATGCTATGTGAGGCCATTTAGTTAAATTGGTGACAGCCAGATATCTCTGTTTTCATGGTACTAATACTTTGTTCCTTTGCAGTTGAAGTGATCTGAATAGTGTTCGTTTGGTACCATGCTGATATACCTATTCCCCTACAACTTTTTACCTAATGGCTACAGCATCTTTGGATGGTTGTTGGTGGAATAGTTATTACATTGAGGGGCAGCACACGGTCATTGTCTTAATTCTACTATGTGTGTGTGTGCCCACTCAGTCACGTCCAACTCGTTTCAGCCCCACACAGGCTCCTTTGTTAATGGAATTTTCCAGGCAAGAAAACTGGAGTAGTTGCCATTTCTTACTCCAGGGGATCTCCCCAAGCCAGGGATCAAACTCTTGTGTCTCCTGCATCAGCAGGCAGATTCTTTACCTCTAGCACCACCTGAGAAGCCCCTTCTTCATTCTATTATTCCTTCTTTATTAACTAACATTCCTCTGCAAAGATGAGGTCTTCTAGCACAGCAATATGTTCCAGACTGTCAAAGAAAAATTTCACTGGTTAAGGTAAACAGACAAAGAAGACTTCATTCAAGACTGTTTCAATAGAGGAGATGACCCTCAATTCTGCTGAAACAAAAGACAGGTGGGTTTAAGCATGGGGTGGATGAGGCAGTGGAAAGTACTAGAGGACATCAAGTGGGTGGTTAGTCAATGAGATCGGGCCGTCTGCACTTGCTAATTTTAGCTTAGTTAGTTTTTACCCTCCTACAGAGACTGGAAGCTAGAGTAACTATCTTTCTTGATTATTACATTTCAAATGGATAGATCCTAAATCCTTGAGAGTTACATTCCTGGGTTGTAAAACTGATAGGAAGCTGGAAGAAGACTTACATTTTAAAGAGGCAGAAAAGAATTTAGAATTGAAAGTTTTTTAAAGTAAATGCTCTAAGAGGAAGATAAGAGGCCCAAGAAATCTACCTAAAGTTTACTCACCTTGTATTGTCTCATGATATAACACACATGGACCCCATTTCCAAGGTCATTCCTAGGCCCCATTTCCAAGGTTGCACTTAGGCCCAAAATGGCTGGCGAAGCTCCATGAAGGTCCAACCATCATGACCACTTGCCAGGCAACAGGAAATAGAAAATTTCAAGAGGAAAATAAAATATGCCATCTATTTGGTTTTTTTATTAAATAATCTTAGAATCACCCAGTAACTTCTACTAGCATGTAATTGACCACCTCTAGCTATGAGGACATGAACTTGGGTGAACTCTGGGAGATAGTAAGAGATGGGAGGCCTGGTGTGCTGCAGTCCATAGAGTTTCAAAGAGTCAGACATGATTGGGTGACTCAACAACAATAGCTACGAGAAAATGAGAAACATGGTATTTTAGGTGAGCACATTGTTCCCTGGAAAAGCCAGGAATCTGTTACTATTTTAAAAGATGAAAATGGCTGTGGAGTAGGCAACCAGAAGTATCAAATATATTGATGAATATAGATGGCACAGAAAATAGAAGCAACGGTAACACTGACTAAATGTTCATTAGTTCTTCCTCAGATCTGTTACCCAGAATATTTTGTTTCATTAAGAGTATATCACAAGCCTGATGCTTCATATCTTTTTTTCAGCAAATCTTCTTAAACTATAATAATAATATTCTTTTAGTTTTTATTATATTTGTCAATATTAATGGACAACTATTAACCCACACAGTATATGCAAAGTGCCATATATGTGATGTAAATTTTGTAATCTCAGTTGAGTTCAGTTGCTCAGTCGTGTCCAACTCTGCGACCTCATGAATCGCAGCATGCCAAGCCTCCCATCACCAACTCCCAGAGTTCACTCAGACTCGCGTTCATCGAGTCCATGATGCCATCCAGCCATCTCATCCTCGGCCGTCCCCTTCTCCTCCTGCCCCCAATCCCTCCCAGCATCACAGTCTTTTCCAATGAGTCAACTCTTCACATGAGGTGGCCAAACTACTGGAGTTTCAGCTTTCGCATCATTCCTTCCAAAGAAATCTCAGGGTTGATCTCCTTCAGAATGGACTGGTTGGATCTCGTTGCAGTCCAAGGGACTCTCAAGAGTCTTCTCCAACACCACAGTTCAAAACCATCAATTCTTTGGCGCTCAGCCTTCTTCACAGTCCAACTCTCACATCCATACATGACTACTGGAAAAACCACAGCCTTGATTAGAATACAAAGTACCCATACAATAAGGACCTTAAATAAAGTGAAATGAAATATTTAAGATGCTGTAGTTTCTAGACTTTAATCTGACCCACAATTTTAATCTAGTTTAATAAATGTGCTTTAGAAATGAAGACATAAACTTAAAAATCTTTAGAGAACACCTCTTAACGAATGACTTTTGGATTGCATTTGTTAAAACTGGGTGAAATCAGAACTTAAAGTTTCAGATCAATCCTACCTGAATAATATTCCATTTGTATAAATTTGTTTCAACAAACAAATGGGAAATTTTCATAAAAATCCTAGCTCTTCCTATTCGCTTCAGCATATGTGTGTGCACATATGCACTCAGTCACGTCTGACTCTGCAACCCCATGGACTGTGCTCCACCAGGTTCCTCTGTCCATAGCATTTTCCAGACAAGAATACTGGAGTACATTGTCGTTTCCTTCTCCAGGAGATCTTCCCAACTCGAGGACTGAACCCATATCTCCTGCACTGGTAGGTGAATTCTTTACCACTGAGCCACCCAGGAAGCCCTTATTACAGCATAAACTGGAAGAAAAGTCTCAAACCTCAGAAAAATTCTCCTAATTAGGCAGGGCCAGCTTCCAATTGAAATTAGTATTCAGAGATTTCACTTAGTACAGTTGCTTCTGGTTTAAAAATAGACCACAGATAATTTTTCAGATTGTCTATACAATCTCCAAATATCCAATGAAAAGAAAAATGAGGAACTTGGATTTACAATCATGATGTACATACATTTGTTTTTAGGACTGTATTTTTCTGACTACATTTTTTATTCTTATCTGATGGCATTAGAATGCCATACAGATAGTCCATATTTACCATGTTTTCTTTATTTCATTCCTAAAATGCTAAGCCAAGAATTTATTAATATATTTAAAGTTATCTAAATAAAACTTCTTATATTATTTTTTAAAATTTTCACCATTATTTCAGCTTAGTTCAACACAGTGATAGACTAGAAAGATTATATTCTCTGATTATGAAAAATATTATTGATTAATATATGTCATGCCCTTTAACAGCATATAATATTTATTCAAACTTAATATTAGATACCTAATGTTCACTTAAGGCTGAGAATATGCAACTATATATAGTATACAATCTCTGCACAGTCTGCGGAGGAACATAGATGTGTATCAACAACTAAATGCCATTTGATAGCTATATTTGATAGAATTGTTGCCTGATATAAACATCCTTACCATATAAGGACGTCACCCACGAAACAAGGGCTTCCTTGGTAGCTCAGTTGGTAAAGAATCTGCCTGCACTGCAGGAGACCTGGGTTCAATCCCTGGGTTGGGATGATTCCCTAGAGAAAAAAACAGCAACCCACTCCAGTATCCTTTCACCAACATGAAACAAAAAGTGACCCAGAGTTTACGTCCAGTGTAATTTGTCTTAAGAGGCTTTGTTGTTAAAATGGAACTGAAAGGTATAAAGAAGTTGTGTGCTTTGGCAAAATGCAGCAAATTTGTCATGCTATTCTATCTTTCCAAATTAATCAATTTGAAAAGCTGCTATATGTCAGTGGTCTCAAGAGAATAAACAAATCTTTTACATTGTTGTTGTCGTTCAGTAGCTAAGCCATGTCCAACTCTATGTAACCGCTTGGACTGAAGCACGCCAGGCTTCCCTGTCCTTCACTATCTCCTGGAGTTTGCTCAAATTCATATCCATTAGGTCAGTGATACTATCCAACCATCATATCCTCTGTCACCCACTTCTCCTGCCTTCGATCTTTCCCAGTATCAGGGTTTTTTCCAATGAGTCAGCTGTTGGCATCAAAGGGCGAAAGTAATGGAGCTTCAATTTCAGCATCAGTCCTTCCAAGAATATTCAAGATTGATTTCCTTTAGGATTGACAGGTTTTTTTTCCTCTCTCTCTCTTTTGCATTACATTTTATCAAAATAGAAATTTATCTTCTGCTCTTCTAAATTGTGCTTTTAATTTGAAAGGGAAAGTATTCCATTCCTTTAAAATGAACATGCTAAAAAATGTGCTTTAATAAGTCTTTTTTAAAACATTTTCACCCATACTGATGTAGAAGGCCAATTCACTACATCAGTGTTACACCAGTGACACTGTGTTTATGAATGCCATTTTCCATGATAATGAACAATAAAAACTATCAACTACAGATGACAAAAGAAAAGGACAACCAGGACTCTCTAGGCCAAAAATGAAACATAGAACTTTCAAGTATTTTTTGCCTTGAAAAGTAAAGGATTACTTTTAAACACTAAGATCAATAATGAGATTTCAATTGCCAGAGCTTCCTGGATCAACCATATCTAATGAGAAATAGATTAGAGTTCCTGCTAGAGTAGGTGACTTCTCATCACACTGTGGCAAATTCTATGACTTGAGCTATTGCAATTCCTTTCATCTGAAGTTTGAACATAATTGGGCATCAAATGATAATTCTCACTTTGTTTTTCTGGTTGACTGAAGGAATGATTACTGATAAAGATGCCATTAAAGTGCTATACTCAATATGCCAACAAAGTTGGAAAACTCAGCAGTGGCCACAAAACTGGAAAAGGTCAGTTTTCCTTCCAATCCCAAAGAAGGGTAATGACAAAGAATGTTCAAACTATTGTAAAATTGCCCTCATTTCACACACTTTCAAGGTAATGCTCAAAATCCTTCAAGCTAGGCTTCAACCAAGAAATTCCAGATGTAAAAGCTGGATTTAGAAAAGGCAGAGGGACCAGAGATCAGAATGTCAACATCCGTTGGATCGCATGAAAAGCAAAGGAATTCCAGGAAAACAGCAACCTCTGCTTCATTGACTATGCCAAAGCCTTTGACTGTGTGGATTACAACAAACTGTGGAAAATTCTTCAAAGGATGGGAATACCATACCACCTTACCTGCCTCCTGAGAAACCTGTATGATGGTCAAGAAGCAACAGCTAGAACCAGACATGGAACAATGGACTGGTTCAAATTGAGAAAGGAGTACATCAAGGCTATATATTGTCACCCTGCTAGTCTAACTTATATGCAGAGTACATCATGTGAAATGTCATGTTGGATAAACCACAAGCTGGAATCAAGATGGCCAGGAGAAATATCAACAACATCAGATATGCAGATAATACCACTCTAATGGCAGAAATCATAAAGGAACTAAACAGCCTCTTGATGAGGATGAAAGAGGACAGTGAAAAACCTGGCTTAAAACTCAACATTTAAAAAACTGTGAGCATGGCATCTGGCCTAATCACTTCATGGCAAATAGATGGGGGAAAATGAAAACAGTGTCATATTTTATTTACTTGGGCTCCATCACTTCAGACAGTGACTGAAGCCATTATTTTAAAAGATGCTTGCTCCTTTGAAGAAAAGCTATGACAACCTAGACAGCATATTAAAAAGCAGAGATATCACTTTGCTGACAAAGGTCCATTTAATCAAATTGTGGTTTTACCAGTAGTCATGTATGGATGTGAGAACGGGACCATAAAGAAGGTTGAGTGCAGAAGAATTGATGCTTTTGAAGTGTGGTGCTGGAGAAGTCTCTTGAGAGTCCCTTGGACTGCAAGGAAATCAAACCAGTCAGTCTTAAAGGAAATCAACCCTGAATATTTGTTGGAAGGACTGATGCTGAAGCTGAAGCTCCAATACTTTGGCCACCTGATATGAAGAGCAGACTCATTGGAAAAGACCCTGATGCTGGGAAAGACTGAGGACACAGGAAGGTGGCGGGGGGGGGGGGCGGTGACAGAGGATGAGATGGTCAGATGACATCACCAACTCAATGGACATGAGCTTGAGCAAGCTCCAGGAGATAGTAAAGGATAGGGAAGCCTTGCGTGCTGCCATCCATAAGGTCACAAAGATTTGGATGCTAGTTAGTGACTAAACAACAAAGGAAAGGTTGACTTCCAGCATATGTTATCCTGGATGGACTTTATCAATAACTACTAACAGTGGTACTCAACGGACCACAGACAGGGAGCTTTCATACCTTGCTGTTGACTGGGGAGCATGGTACCTTCTAGAAGCCAGTAAACCAGAGAAGGTGCCACTTAAGACTCATTCCCCTTTTTCCATTCATGATGCTGTTCTCTCACACATATACAACTTGCTCATCTTGACCCTTGACCTAACACTAATGACTTCCTTAGGAATTCACAGGAAAAAAACATCTACCGTTTGTTGTAGCATCACCTTTTTGGGCAAGCAATGTGCATTAGGGCTTCATATAAAATGTATGCAATATTTCTTTGAGACTGAACAACAGTACATTGAAAAGATGGGGAAGTTGGGCCTCACTGTGACAAACCAATAATTCCAATTCTGTTCTAAGGCCAAAGCCTCTTTCCATCTGCTAATACTGGATGCATTAGCTACTGTTGCTCAGTTGCTCAGTTGTGTCCAATTCTTTGCGACCCCATGGACTGCAGCATGCCAGGCTTCCCTGTCCTTCGCCATCTCCCAGAGCTTGCTCAAACACGGGCCCATTGAGTCAGTGATGCCATCCAGTCATCTCGTCTTCTGTCATCCCTTTATCCTCCTGCCTTCAGTCTTTCCCAGCATCAGAGTCCTTTCCAATATTTGAGACTTCACATCTGGTGGCCAAAGTATTGGAGCTTCAGCTTCAGCATCAGTCCTTCCAATGAATATTCAGGGTTAATTTCATTTAGGATTGACTGGTTGTATCTCTTGCAGTTCAAGGGACTATCAAGAGCTTTCTCCACAGTTCAAAAGCATCAATTCTTTGGTGCTTAGCTTTCTTTATGGTTAAATTCTTACATCCGTACACGATTACCAGGAAAATCATAGCTTTAACTAGACAGAGCTTTGTTGGCAAAGTAATGTCTCTGCTTTCTAATATGCTCTCTAGGTTGGTCATATCTTTTCTTCCAACAAGCAAGCATCTTTTAATTTCATGGCTTCAGTCCCCATCCACAGTGATTTTGGAGCCCAAGAAAATAAAATCTTTCGCTGTTTCCATTGTTTCCCCATCTATGTGCCATGAAGTGATAGGACCAGATACCATGGTCTTAGCTTTTTTTTTTAAATTTTTTATTTTTACTTTATTTTACTTTACAATACTGTATTGGTTTTACCTTACATTGATTTGAATCCACCATGGGTGTACATGAGTTCCCAAACATGAACCTCCCTCCCACCTCCCACCCCATATCATCTCTCTGGGTCATCCCTGTGCACCAGCCCCAAGCATCCTGTATCCTGCCTCAAACATAGACTGGCGATTTGTTTCTTACCTGATAGTATACATGTTTCAATGTCATTCTCCCAAATCATTCCACCCTCTCCCTCTCCCTCAGGGTCCAAAAGTCTGCTCTACACATCTGTGTCTCTTTTGCTGTCTCTCATACAGGGTCATCATTACCATCTTTCTAAATTCCATATATATATGTTAGTATACTGTATTGGTGTTTTTCTTTCTGGCTTACTTCACTCTGTATAATCAGCTCCAGTTTCATCCATCTCATTAGAACTAATTCCAGTGTATTCTTTTTAATGGCTGAGCAATACTCCATTGTGTATATGTACAACAGCTTTCTTATCCATTCATCTGCTGATGGACATCTAGGTTGTTTCCATGTCCTGGCTATTATAAACAGTGCTGCGATGAACATTGGGGTACATGTGTCTCTTTCTATTCTGGTTTCCTCAGTGTGTATGCCCAGCAGTGGGATTGCTGGGTCATAAGGCAGTTCTATTTGCAATTTTTTAAGGAATCTCCACACTGTTCTCCATAGTGGTTGTACTAGTTTGCATTCCCACCAACAGTGTAAGAGGGTTCCCTTTTCTCCACACCCTCTCCAGCATTTATTGCTTGCAGACTTTTGGATCACAGCCATTCTGACTGGTGTGAAGTGGTACCTCAGTGGTCTTGATTTGCATTTCTCTGATAATGAGTGATGAACTTTGTTGTTTTCTGTCAAACCTCAACATGAATCAGCTATGGTTATACATATATCCCCTCCCTTGTGAACCTCTCTCCCATCTCCCTCCCCATCCCACCCCTCTAGGTTGATACAGAGCCCCTATTTGAGTTTCCTGAGGCATACATCAAATTCCCATTGGCTATCTATTTTACATATGGTAATGTAAGTTTCCATGTTACTCTTTCCGTACATCTCACCCTCTCCTCCCCTCTCCCCATGTCTATAAGTCTATTCTCTGTTTCTCCAGTGCTATCCTGTACATAAATTCTTCAGTACCATTTTTCTAGATTCCATATATATGCATTAGAATACGATATTTATCTGTCTTCCTTCACTCTGTATAATGGGTTCTAGGTTCATCCAAACTCATTAGAACTGATTCAGATATATTCCTTTTATGGCTGAGTAATATTCCATTGTGTATATGTACCACAACTCTTTATCCATTCATCTGTTGATGGGCATCTAAGTTGCTTCCATGTTCTATCTATTGTAAATAGTGTTGCAATGAAGAATGGCATACATGGGTCTTTTTCAATTTTGGTTTCCTCAGGGTATATGCCTAGGAGTGCGATTGCTGGGTCATTTTCAAGATCTTAGCTTTTTAAATGTTGAATTTTAAGCCAACTTTTTCATTCTCCTCTTTCACCTTCATCAAAAGGCTCTTTTGTTCCTCTTCACTTCCTGCCATAAGAGTGGTGTCATCCACATTGCTAAGGTTATTAATATTTCTCCTGGCAATCTTCATTCCAGCTTGTGCTCCTTCCAGCCCAGCATTTCTCAGGATGTACTCTGCATATAAGTTAAATAAACAATGGGACAATATACAGCCTTGACACATTCCTTTTCCAATTTTGAACCAATCTGTTTTTCCATGTTTTGTTCTAACTGTTGCTTCTTGACCTGCATACAGGTTTCTCAGGAGGCAGGTAAAGTGGTCTGGTATTCCAATCTCTTGATGAATTTTCCACAGTTTCTTGTGATCCACACAGTCAAAGTTATTAACATAGTCAATGAAGCAGAAGTAGATGTTTTTCCAGAATTCTCTTGGTTTTCCTGTGATCCAACAGATGTTGGTTATTTGATCTCTGGTTCCTCTGCCTTTTCTAAATCCAGCTTAAACATCTGGAAATTCTCAGTTCACATACTGTTGAAGCCTAGCTAAGAGGATTTTGAGGATGACCTTATCAGCATGTGAAATGAGTTCAGTTGTGTGGTAGTTTGAATATTCTTTGGCATTTCCCTTCTTTGGGATTGGAATGAAAACTGGCCTTTTCCACTCCTGTGGCCACTGCTGAGTTTTCCAAATTTACTGGCACATTGTGTGCAGCACTTTAACAGCATCATCTTTTAGGGTTTTGTTTGCTCAGTTGGAATTCTATCGCCTCCACTAGCTTTGCTCATAGTGATGCTTCCTAAGGCATATTTGATTTCACAGTCCAGGATGTCTAGCTCCAGGTGAGCAATTACACCATCGTGGTTACCCATGATGTATAAGGGTACCTAATACCATTGTCAACTTGTGTAAGACCAGTATACACAGCAAAGTGTGCTTCCCTTTTATAATCACAATGGAATTATGTTATTGTTATATTAACTATTCTAGTTGAACTTGCCAGATTGTAAATTTAATGTGATGCAAACATACCCAGTCTTCCCCATACTTGGCTTGGAAGCAGGAACCTGTGATGACCCTTCATTACTACAGAGATACCAGAAGCATTTATGAAGTGTTTGGATTTTAAGCATTTTTTCAAAAAAGACACAAACTATGTGAAGGCTATGTAAACCCTTTCCAGATTAATATACAAAGGAGTAACATATGTTTTCAACATACAAACATAAGGGTTTTCCTGGAATTATCTTTGCAATAATTCTGCATTTTTTTCTTCTCATAAGAAGGCCTTTAGAAGTCAACAGTGGTAGTGACTAAATAATTTTGAAATGTGACTAATGAAGGAAAATTTTTAAGAAATGTATGAGTTTGAATCTGTCAGAGGAATTAATCCAACAAGCTGTAATACTATGTGATAACAACAAATATTCAGGTTTTATTTGTACAAGGTGAGTTAAAGTTTATCTAGGAATAACCTCAAGGTTATACTGGCTGTATAGACTTTATTTTTGAACTTATTTGGTTCATGTGAATTTCAAGTCATAAAAACCATTGAAAATCATCTACTCAAAGGAAAAAAACAAACAAACAGCTGTCAACTCTTTATAGCAAATAAAATTCCAGTGAATAATGACCCCTTCAGTGTATGTGGTCTCACTCAACCAGTTCACAGTCCTTTACACAAGATAAATTACAGGTTACAAGAGAAGAAATAAAAAGTTTAAAGAGGAGCTAAACACTCATGAAAGCTTACAAGCATATGAAATAGTTATGATTTAAAACCAAACTATCATTGATAGAAATATCACTAAATAATAATGAACACATTTATACTACAGGCTTTATTATATAATGATCTCTGTATAATATAAAGGTTTCTGTTTTATAAATTGCTCCAGTCTGTGACAGCATCATGATTATGCCACCACCACTTCCTCACAGTGAGAAAAATAAAGTTCACCAAGGTTACTTTCTCAACTAGATTTGCAGAGCTAGAGCTAGTGGTGACTCCAGAATTTACCTGATACAAAACAAGTGCTGTTTATTTGTGCCATGAAGGCAAATGTATATCCCAAATCTGGCCAGCTATTGCCCTCTGCCTCCTAAGGCTCCCCAGTAAGGATATTCTGGCAAAGAAATCATGGGTTACCTTCTTAACCCTTGCTTTCTAAATAAAGGATACCAGGGGCTGCCTTCTAGATACAACTGCTGAGAAGGTGAGTCCTGGTGTGATCTCTGTCTAGTGATAGGTTTCAGTCAGTCCTGTTGAACACAGGACTGTTCTCAGCATCAGGCTGTTACAATATAACATTTAAGTAAGGGAATTTGATTTATTTCTCTCTCCAAATTATATGAATTACTCGAATCTTGTTTTTGAAAACTCAAGCAGCTAACAGTATTCTTTCAGAAACAAAATGGATTAATTATAGAATCAGAGTGTAATAGAAATCAACCTAAGTTTCTAAAGATTTTTTACAGAGTCCCAGCATGACTGACTATTTCTGCGACATGGCCCAGACCAAAACAAACAGCGAAAACAACAAAAAAGAGTCTGTTCTCTTATTGATTATGTGGCAATCTGGCCAGTATTACTAAAGGGAAAACTTCAGAAGATATTTTTTTATAAAAGCCCAACTTTTACTGCTCCCCTAATAGTCCCATGACTCAAAGCACCCCAGCAGCAACCACTGTGGAAAGCAGTGAGCAAGCTGTAAAGTCTTCCACCAGCAGGAGGCTCAGAAAAGAATCCAAGACTGAGTGGCTTCATAACTTGGGACACCAAAAACAAAGATCAGAAACCCACAAGGAAGGATGTAGGCAATTGCCTGGGGTAGCTGGTCTCAATAGACAAGGAAGCAGACATCTGGCTAAAGAAAGGCTTTGGGTAGAGGGGAAGGCAGGAGGGGAGGCAAGATGACACGGCAAAAAGAAAAGAAATAAAGAGGTTTTTTCAAGATGGATCAACAATGGACCACTTCATAGGTAACAGCAGATTTCAGCCATTCAGGCTAGGAGATAGACATTTTCCTGCCTTCTGGAGCAAACTTACCTCCTAGAAGGGCAAGTGTGTCTGAGTGCACAGAGAAAGGTCCCATTTGCCCATCAGTTCAGGTCATCTGGACAAAGGCTGCTCTGATTGTAGCACCCCAGAAAGCAGGCTGGGCTGGCCATGCAGATGCCAATAGGACAGAGAAAACGGAAACATTTAAGGGGATGACAGCATATTAGACAAAGAAAGTTTATGAAGACACATCTGTGATCAAATCTGGCCTTGTGGAGTCCATGTAGCACTTTACACTAGCAAAAAGCCTGCAGAATGAAGAGTTTATGAGTATGTCGGGAAAACTAACAGGCAAAAATCTCCAGGGCTGAAAGCCAGCAGGTGCTTGTCAGCTTTACTCAAATTACCTATCAACAACAATGAAACAAACGCACAAAATGACAACAAAAAACACCAATGCAACAGCCAACCCTTCTTTGGACTAGTAACTCTCCTGTCCAATGCATCAGGGGCCTTATGTTTCAGACCACAGTTGAAATGCAAATTCCATCATGCTCTTGAGTGGGCATTGTGAGGAAGCTGTTGCAAAAACTATGCTATCACAAACCATCTGCAAAAGCAGTTTGGGACCTGGACAATTTGCTATGAATATTACTACTATCATTACTGTCCTAGGAACTTGGTGATAAAATAAAATATTCTGACTTTTGGCAAAGAGGTCAGAAAAGGAAAATCAGCTTCCAACATCACAGGATAACTGGCCTTTGAGAAACAGAAATAAAAGATGAAACTTTTATCATCTGAGCTGAGCCAAAAGAGCTGATTTCTTTTTCCAGCCAAAGTTTTGGATCAAAGTGAACATTCAAATCAGTTTCACAAATGGGTAGGACCTAAATAGTGGCCTCAGGTGAAAATCAGACTCATTATCTACGTGACGGTCTGCATCCACTACAAACCCAGGGCTCAGTGCTATGGCCCAAACCCAGCACAGTTGCCCAAACAAAGCTGTTTGTCAGTCTAAAGCTGAAGAACAAATCAGATCCATAAACACTGATTTTGAAAAACTATTATGTCTGTCTACCCTTTTTATTTCAAGGGATAAGTTCTGTAGATTGCTTTCTTTTCAAATGCATCCAAAACCCCATATGTAAATTCCTTGAGCTTCCAAATAGAGAAAAAATATTTCCTGGAACAATCTGTGGGCAAGTTGTCTCTTGGAATTCAACCTGCGATTCATATTTCCAGCTCCATGCTTCCCTGAATGACAACTGAAAATATTGTATATATGCGAGCATGTGTTCATAAATGATGTATTGGGGAAGAAGAATGTGATGCTAGAAAAGGCAGAGACTGCTGCAAAATCTTCAAAATCCATTTATAAATACCCAAGATTTATTGATGATCTTGGTTTCCTTTTCCTTAGCTGATGTTTTCTATAAGACAACAAAAATCCTGAGCTGCATTGAAGAACATACAGAGAGACATTTTTGGGGAAGGGGATATAAATTAGACATTTTACATGCGAAAAACAACATGAACTGTTCAAGATAACAGAACAGAGACAGCACGTAGAAAGGAAATCCTTGTTAATTATCAATTGTGCCTGAGTTGGTGATTTTGTCTCTCATAATAATGGTGCAACTATTTACCAATCTCTAGAAGATAAACAAGGGTTCTTCCCTGGTCACTCAGTGGTAAAGAATCCACCGACCTGTTCAGGAGACATAAGAGACGCAAGTTGCATCCCTGGGTTGGGAAAATCCCCTGAAGGAGGGCCTGGCACCCCACTCTAGTCATAGCATCGCAAAGAGTCAGACAAAATTTAGCACTAAACAACTGCAACAGAAAATAAGAAGGCAGTGTTTCTGGGAGCTTTTCTTACAATAAAAACAAAAGCTTAACTGCTACAACATGTTTAGCAATTAGTATGTGCTGCATTATGCTAGGCACTCAGCATATATACTCTTTTATTAAAATATTTATTTATTTATTTATTTATTTATTTATTCTTTGGGCCACACCACATGGCTGGTGAGATCCTAGTTCCCTGACCAGAGATCAAACTGCACCCATAGTGAAAGCATGGAGTCTTAACCATTGGAACACCAGGGAATTCCAGCATATATATTCTTAATTAATAGTTCATTCTCAAAGTTACTCCATGAGATAGGCATTCATATTCCCATTTTACTCATGATGGATTGAGAGACAAGAATAAGTAACTTGTCAAGTATCTTGTGTGAGAGAGAGGCAAGATTCAAAGCAGAAGCTTTTCTCACTCCAAAACTATGGTCGTGCCATTACACTCCATTGCCTAAAAATAAATATTTCAAGAGTTAACATCAGATGAACCTCAGCAAATACAGAAGTAAGCCCAGTTTGCTGCACTGATATTTGCCAAGCAATACTGTTTTTAAAATCACTGTTGTTTTTTTTTTTTTTAATTTTTGAAACGTTTAGTACTTTTGAAAGTGAGCTTTCACTATACCCACTCCCAAACCTAGGAGTATTAAATTAACATGTTCAAGTCACTGTTAAAAGGTGTCATTATTCTATACTTTTGTGCCTAAATAATCCTCATAATGGGTTGCCCAAGGATCTCAGACACATTCCTGCTAACTGACTCACCTGTCCAATAGCACTACAACACCAGGTAACCATATGGCAGGTAGGGGTAGAAAATCGGTTAATTCGAGGCTTAAAAAAGGATTACCTTCCTTGAAGCTCACCTATGAGGAGAGCTGCTATATTTATAGATGACATTTGTTAAAATGGGCACCTGCTTCTATGAGTTACTGACTCAACTACTAAATAAAAAGATTCCCAGACACACACCATCTACATGATCGCTATGAATATTTCACACATTCAGGTACAAGAAATGTCATACCTCTCTTCTGCAGCCCCTGACTGCACCTTTAAAAGCTAGCACGGGAAGGCAGGAGACAATACTTCTCTCACACCCAATGAGAGGGGAGAATATGCAGGAAACTTTTGATTATAGAAGAAAAAAAATGTTCCTTTTAGAAAATATATGAATTCAATGAAATATGAAATAACTCACCCTAGGACCTATTTTGGAGAAGGCAATGGCAACCCACTCCAGTGCTCTTGCCTGGAGAATCCCATGGATGGAGGAGCCTGGTAGGCTGCAGTCCATAGGGTCGCTAAGAGTCGGACAGGACTGAGCGACTTCGCTTTCACTTTTCACTTTCATGCATTGGAGAAGGCAATGGCAACCCACTCCAGTGTTCTTGCCTGGAGAATCCCAGGGACAGAGGAGCCTGGTGGGCTGCTGTCTATGGGGTCGCACGGGGTCTCACAGAGTCGGACACGGCTGAAGCGACTTAGCAGTAGCAGCAGCAGGACCTATTTTAGTCCATTTCTTCACTATTGTTTGGGGACTTACCCATTTTCTTTAAGATCTTTATTCTTTGAAAAAAAAATCTTTATTCTTTGAATATGCATCCTTCAACTAGAATCATTTTGAATGTATCAATTGTGATTTCATTTTTTAGTTAATAGTCCATTGTGGGGATTTTAACACTTCATTAAACATTAAATATCTATGATATTACACCATGCATGTTAACGTAACTCACTTGTTCATTCCCGTGTTAGGCATTATTTCTGATTTTTCACTACTGCAGGTATAATGATAATAAGCATTTTCATATCATCTTTGTACATCCCTGAGTATTTGCTTAGAATAGGTTCTGCAGGTCAGAGAAGTGATGGGTAGAATATTTAAGTAAGTTGTGATGAACTGCTCTCCTGCAAAGTTGTACCCACTTATATTTATGAATTGTCATTTCATATCACTCATCAAATTTGGAGCCAAATTTTAAAGTGATGCTTTTCCAAGAGGTAAGGCATTCCTGAAACAAATCACTTTCTACATACAGCGTTCATTAGCTTCCTGAATAAAAAAGGCACAAATATTTGTGCCATCACTCAACTCAAAAACAGATTCTGTCTGCTGCTGCTGCTGCTAAGTCGCTTCAGTCGTGTCCGACTCTGTGCGACCCCATAGACGGCAGCCCACCAGGCTCCCCTGTCCCTGGGATTCTCCAGGCAAGAACACTGGAGTGGGCTGCCATTTCCTTCTCCAGTGCATGAAGGTGAAAATAGAAAGTGAAGTCGCTCAGTTGTGTCTGACTCTTAGCGACCTACTGGAGCCCACCAGGCTTCTCCATCCATGGGATTTTCCAGGCAAGAGTACTGGAGTGGGGTGCCATTGCCTTCTCCGCCAGATTCTGTCTATGTGCAGTATTTTCCAACACATGTTGTTAAGTGCTCAATAAATATTTGTTAAGTGCAATAAATAAATGATCATCTAATACAAATTTGAACTTGGATGTGGCAACCAATATGTGTTTTACAAAGGGCTTTAACCAATATGTATCTCATTAGATTATCACAAGTACCTAATGGGAAGATATTATGACTCCAGTTTTAGAGATGAGAAAAATGAGAGTCATTAAAGTTCCAGGATTTTCTTACAGTCGTAAATAGTAACTGTTAATTCTGAACCCTGTCCCCTAGAGCACGCCTGTTTCTGCTGCTTCCTCTGTGCTACAGCCAAAGGTGACAAGGCCAGAGGGATTCATGAATACAATGAATGTTCAGCACTCCACACCAATTAAATGAAACTTAAACAATCGCCCAATATACTGAGTTTTCTAGAAAGCACTTTTTGAATAACAAGATATTTGCCTCACCAAATGTGATGCTTCCTTTCAAAGAAATATGATGCATTTAACAAATTTAGATTTATGTTTGTAAGAAGTGCAAATGAACATTAAACATAGGTATAATCCTCGGTTAATTATAGGAGTAACAATGATTATTTTAATATTATTGAGATAGTACCAAGATTAGTAATAGTAAATTTTAAAATATTTACTATTTATATTTATTAAAATAGTAATTTTAATAGTAAAAAGAATGAAGACTAAGTAATAAAAAACTATGTCGTTAGAGCCTGCCAACCACTATATATGTGTTACTCTCATTCTTATATTGGAAGGTAAGTTATCAAGTCCATATCATATATCAGTGGTTCTCACACTCTAGAATGCACCAACAGGACCTGAAGAGCTTGTTAGAAAACAGATTGCTGGATTCTGCCCAGAGTGTTTCTTATTTAGGAAGTCTGGGCTGGGACCCCAGAATATGTATGATTCAGATGTACTGGTGAGACTGCAGGTCCGTGGATGCCATGTTGAGACCCACTGGTGTCCACTCAGTGAGAGGTAGAAAAGCTAGGAATTGAACTTTGCCTGACTTCAAAATGACAGGATACTGAAAGAGGAACTCCCCAAGTCAGTAGGTGCCCAACAGGCTACTGGAGCTCAGTGGAGAAATAACTCCAGAAAGAATGAATGGATGGAGCCAAAACAAAAACAATACCCAGCTGTGGATGTGACCGGTGATAGAAGCAAGGTCCGATGCTGTAAAGAGCAATATTGCATAGGAACCTGGAATGTCAGGTCCATGAATCAAGGCAAATTGGAAGCGGTCAAACAAGAGATGGCAAGGGTGAACATCGACATTCTAGGAATCAACGAACAACGAGCTAAAATGGATGGGAATGGGTGAATTTAACTCAGATGACCATTATATCTACTACTGCAGGCAGAAATCCCTCAGAAGAAATGGAGTAGCCATCATGGTCAACAAAAGAGTCTGAAATGCAGTACTTGGATGCAATCTCAAAAACGACAGAATGATCTCTGTTCATCTCCAAGACAAACCATTCAATATCACAGTTATTCAAGTCTATGCCCCAACCAGTAATGCTGAAGAAGCTGAAGTTGAACTGTGCTATGAAAACCTGCAAGACCTTTTAGAACTAACACTCAAAAAAGATGTCCTTTTCATTATAGGGGACTGGAATGCAAAAGTAGGAAGTCAAGAAACACCTGGAGTAACAGGCAAATTTGGCCTTGGAATGCAGAATGAAGCAGGGCAAAGACTAGTAGAGTTTTGCCAAGAAAATGCACTGGTCATAGCAAACACCTTCTTCCAACAACAAAAGAGAAGACTCTACACATGGACATCACCAGATTGTCAATTCCAAAATCAGATTGATTATATTCTATGCAGCCAAAATAGAGAAGCTGTATACAGTCAACAAAAACAAGAGCAGGAGCTGACTGTGGTTCAGATCATGAAATTTTTATTACCAAATTGAGACTTAAATTGAAGAAAGTAGGGAAAACTGCTAGACCATTCAGGTATGACCTAAATCATATCCCTTATGATTATACAGTGGAAGTGAGAAATAGATTTAAGGGCCTAGATCTGATAGATAGAGTGCCTGATGAACTATGGACTGAGGTTCGTGATATTGTATAGGAGACAGGGATCAAGACCATTCGCATGGAAAAGAAATGCAAAAAAGCAAAGAGTTAAAGGTTATTAGATCAATAAACTAAAATCCTGCTATTAATACATATAATTTACAAGTAACCCATCTGTATCATTTGGAGACAGTTTGAAAATCAAAGAATATCAAATTATATCCTGGAACAATACTAATAGATGCTAATCCTAATAAAGCTGAGATTGCTCCATTTAATCTTCAGTCAAAATAGAATTTAAAGTAAGAAGTATTACTAGGAATAAAAAGTCAATTTCACTTTGATAAAAACTCAAATGACCTACAAGATATAATAATCTAGACGTTTATGTACCTAATACCAGCCTGCAAACTATATAAAGTCAGAACTGACCAAGTACAAATAAAATTAGCTAATCAATACCATGCTGAGAGATCTTTAGCACACACAATTTAATGATTGAAATAATAAGTGTGCAAATGTATTAATGATGATATAGAATATTTATTTGAATAACCTAATTGACAAATTTGCAACAGGGACTACAAGCTACATACTCTTGTTTTAATACACAAGGAATATTTCTGAATATAATGCATATGGGCCATAGGACACGTTTTGAAAGATGGATTTCAGGGACTTCCCTGGTGATCCAGTGGTTGAGTCCTCCTTGCAATGCAGGGAATGCATGTTTGATTCCTTGTCAAAGAACTAAGATCCCATATGCTGCAGAGCAACTAAGCCACAACTACTGAAGCAGCCCTCGACCCCCTCTGAAGCCTGTACACCAGTGCACCAACCAAAACCACTGAATATGTGCATCAAAACTAGAGAATCTGTGTACTGCAACAAAAGATCTCACATGATGCAACGAAGATTCTGTATGTTACAACTAAGACCTGACACAGACAAATAAATAAAACAAAAAAAAAAAGATGGATTTCATATCCGTTTCATTCTCTGACTCCAATGAATTTAACACAATAAGTACATATATATGTGTACAAGACAGAAGAATTCCATATGTTTGCAAATTTAGAAATACATTCTTAATATAATAGTCAAAGAATCATAAGTATAAAATAGAAAATATTTTGAACTGAATTATAATAATTTGCTGCATATTAAAATTTGGGGGATCCAGATAAAGTGATATTTTATTATCAATCAAATAAATTTATATTTTATTATCAATAAAATATTATTTTATTATCCAAATAATATTTGTATTATAAAAGAAGGAAGGTTCAAAATTAATGAGCTAGGTAGCTAACTGAATATACAAAAGAATAGTAAACACAAAGACTATTGAAAGAAGGAAATGATACAGATAACAGAGTAATACATGTAATAGAAAACAAACATTTAATAGAATATATCTACAAAACTGAAAGGTTCACTTGGAAAGACTGCAGTTGACAATTTCTCTCAAGATTAATCAGGAAAAATGTGTGAATGCACAAGTAAGCAATTTTAGGAATAAAAAAGGAGGCAACTACAGAGAATTGAAAAACAAAATAATATGAGTAACTTTTTGTCAATAAATTTGAAAGTTTTGATGAGAGAAGAACAAATTTAAAAAAAAAAAACTAACAAAAATGACTCAAAGAAAACCAGAAAGACTTATCAGTTATATATCCACAAAAGAAATAAAAAGAACAAATAAAAAGTTTACCTTATTGGAGTTATCAGGACCAGAGAATTCTTACATATGAGTTCCATCAACATGCAACAAACAAATTATTACAATATTGCAAAACCATGCAGAATACAGACAATGAAAGAATGTACTCAACTCATTATTTATGAGGCTACAATTATCCTGTTGTGAAACCCAATCTAGGACAGTATAAAGAAAGAAAATTATAGGCCAATATCATTTATGAACATGAATGCAAAAATCCTAAAAATATTAAGAAACTGATTATTGCATAAAAATTGACACATTATTACTAATTGGGGGTTATTCTAATATTGCACAGTTGGTTTGACATTATAAATAATTTAATTCACAACATTAGCACATTAAAGGAAAAGAATCTGATTATCTCAATAAAGAAAATAATTGATTAAAATTCAATATACATTTATGGGAAAACCTCTTAAGACATTAGCAATAGAGTCAATATATTCAGTGTAATAGAAGATGACTACAGAAAAGCTATGGGGAATATTGTACTTACTAGTAAAATATTAATAGCATTCCATTTGAGATCAGGTTAATGAGTTGTCAACCATCCCCAATCCCATTCAATATTGTGCTGGAAGTTCAAATTAGTTTAGTAAAGCAAGCAAGCAACCAACCAGCCAACAACAACAAAAGGAAAAAATAAAAACCCATAACAAAAAAAACAGCCCAAGAAACAAAATACCAAAACCACAAATGAAGGAATTAACATTGGAAAAGAGATAAATAAAATTATCATTACATATCTATGAATAAGTTTAAAGAGGTGAAAGACTTGTATACTGAAATCTATAAGACACTGATGGAAGAAATTAGAGAAGACACAAATAAATGGAAAGATATCCAATGTTTATGAACCGGAAAAGTTAATATCATTAAAATATTAATTTTTTTAATCAGCCAAAAAAAAGTAGTCCAATTAAAAAAATAGAGGATCTGAATAGACATTTTTCCAAAGAATGTTCTTGACATCATTAATCATCTAGGAAATGAAAATCATAACAGTGAGATATTATCTTATACCTGTTAGAATGACTATTATTAAAAAGACAAGAGATAACGAGTATTGATGAGCATATGGAGAAAAGGGAACTCTTGTACACAGCTGATGGGAATGTAAATTGGTGCAGCCATGATGGAAAACAGTATAGAGGCTGTCAGAAAATTAAAAATAGGGCTACCATCCAATCCTGCAATTCCATTTCTGAGTATTAGTCCAAAGAAAACTAAAATGCTAACTCAAAAAAAATGTATACACCCCTATGTTCATCGCAGCATTATTTACAATAGCCAAGATATGGAAAACAAATTAAATGTATATCAATGGATGAATGGATAATAAGGTCACTCCCTATATCTACAATTTTTATACACAATTTTCAATTAGCATTATATACAATGAAATATCATTCAATTATAAATGAAATCTAAATAAAGATATCATTATTCACAGGTGATATGATTGTGTAAGTATAAACAAAACAATCTATATGTAAGTTATTAGGATGATAAGAGAGTTTAACAAAGTTCCTAGATATAAAAACATCAATTGTATTTTTATACACTTGGCAGAAAATTTTATTAAAGAGTAATTTTTAAAGATAATATTTAAAATGGCATTATAATGTAAAACACTTTGGAATAAATCTGACAAAATATAAGCAAGAGTTTCATGGAGAAAATCATAAAACTATTACTATTACCTCAAATATAAATAAATGAGATACAAAATACAAATTTTGAACAAAGCCAATTGATTTATAGACTAGTCTATAGTGATGAATAAATTGGTCTGCAGAGAATGCAATTCCAAAAATCTCAACAGGTGCTTGGGTGGAATTTGATGAGCTGATCCTTACATAGAATTGAAGAAGTCCCCAAAGGATCAAAACACTCTTAAAGAAGTACAGCTTGGAAATACTTATCTTACCAGATGAAAGAAAACTCATACCAAATTAGATAATGTGGTACTGGTACAGTGATAGGTGAAAAGACCAATGTAATATATTGTTGTACAATTGCTCAGTTGTGTCCGGCTCCTTGCACATGGACTGCAGCATGCCAGGCTTCTCTGTCCTTCTCTATCTCCTGGAGTTTGCTCAGACTCACACCCACTGAGTCCATGATGCCATCCAACTGTCTCATCCTCTGTCGTCCCCTTCTCCTCCTGCCTTCAATCTTTGCCAGCATCAGGGTCTTTTCTAATGAGTCAGTTCTTCGCATCAGGTAGCCAAAGTACTGGAGTTTCAGCTTCAGCATCAGTTCTTCCAATGAATATTCAGGGTTGATTTCCTTTAGGTTTGATTGGTTTGATCTCCTTAATAAATTATAATCTCATATGTATGGAATTCCCACATATATATGGAAACTTAATTTTGTTAAAAGCTAATTTTTTTGTTAAGAAATAAAAGACTTTTTAAAATGGTGTTGAAGCAATTGGAAAATATATACAAAATTAAGGACATATGTGAAAGAAAAAACTAAAAATGTTTTTACAAGACCACATGAGAGTGTATATTTATAACCCCCAGGGTAGTGAAAAATCTCTTAAATAGGGCACAACAAGCACAAATCATAAACAAAGTTATAAATTTCACTAAGTTAGGATTAAGAACCTCTGTTCATCAGTTGATGCTTTAAAACAAAGAGAAATATAATCTACAAAAGGGAAAATACATTTGGAACAAACAAAACCATCAGGGGATTATAATTTGACTCAACAGATTCAATACCAATATGACAACTTAACAGAAATATGGGTCAGAGACATGAATAAACATTTCACAAAAGAAAAGAAAAACCATGAATGGCACATAAACACATGAAAACATGCTTAGATTCATTAGTAATCATGGAGATGCAAGTTAAATCACAATGAGATATTTTTCATGGGTTTGCAATTTTAAGGCAAGGATGTGGAGTGATGTGGGTTCTGAAGCACCCTTTATGTGAGAAAGTTTGGGAGAGATTTGGGTGACTCTTGCACTCATTTCAGGAGACAAGGCCAAAAATGTAAAGTGAGGAAAACTTGAGGCAGCTAAGAAATCCAATGGACTTTCCTGATGGCTCAGATGGTAAAGAATCTGCCTGCACTGTGAGAGACCCGGGTTCGATCCCTGGGTTGGGAAGATCCCCTGGAGGCAACCCACTGCAATATTGTTGCCTGGACAATCCCCATGGACAGAGGATCCTGGCAGGCTACAGTCCGTGGGGTCGCACTGAGTCAGACACTACTGAGCAACTAAGCACAGCACACAGTACAGAGATCCAACACTAGTAAAATGAATAAATAACAGGGGTACATTCACACACTGCAATAATAGATAATCATGAACAATAATGAAGGATAAGTATTAAACAGCATGACAAATGACTCTCAGTAGCAACAAACTCAAGGGAAGCACTAAAAATATCTCTGGAGAAACTTCAGAAGATTCCAGTTTTGTTGTTCTCATCATCTTGAAGTTATGTTGCTGAATAATCGCACAACTGTAGTGAATTTTTGTAAAGACAACTATAATTCACTATTTAACATTCATTTATTGGAAGTGAGAAACTAAAGAAAGTTAAGGCATAAGGATTACTGTAACAATAAAGCTTTTTGCACCTCAAGGTATGTTTTTTTTTTTTTCCTAAGAGCATTATATGCCCTTCTTAAATACAGTGGCTATTCTAATTATTAAAAGTAGTATTAGAATGTTGGACTATTTTCAGGATTCTTTTAAACAGTAAAGTGTATGGATGAAATGATAGGGATAAATCAAGTTGTAGAAAAATATACATAACATGACTATTTATACAATGTTCAACACCATGTATACCAAACAATAATCTCTCATGGATATAAAACATATGTGTCATAACTCCAGCAAAGGAGTTATACACTCAGAAGACTGTGCTTACCTCTAAGCAGAGAGAATCAGAATGGGATTGGGGAGGGACTTGAAAGAACCCTCTCATGTAAGGTTACCACCCTTTCAGTTAAACTTAGTTTTGGGCACACAAGTATTTGCATCACTGTTCATCATAATTCACATCCTTTTCTATTCTTTTCTAGCTAGTCAATATTTGATAAAATAATGAAAACAAAACTAAAGCAGAAGCACAGTTTTGAAATGGCTGAACGAACCTTGACTGTCATTTAGGATGGATGTCTGCAGGTGTCATTCACCAGAGCCTTGGCTCATGTTGCCTGGGGTTATATTCTGAGTGACCTCAGATCATCAGCAAGGAATGGGACTTCAGGCTCCTAGCTGTGTCTCTGAGAGTTCTTAATCCCATTTCAATTATGCGATGCCCTGCAGCACTCATTAGCAAGAGCTTGACTCTATATTGTCATTTCCATGGGGTCCTGGAGGAACAGGTGCTTTGTGTAGAATCTATATCCACATGTGTTGCTATGGGATCCACCTGTCCTCCAGACGTGTGGGGATTGATTGTATCTTGGAACTTCCCACCTACCAGTTCTGACCTTGTGTCTTTCTATCTTTGGGGTAGCCAAGGGCTCTCATCTTTCCAGTCAAGCCTTGAAAGTAACTTGAAGGGGGAGTGGATCTCTTTCATATCTCATTTTGTCTTTTAACCTAGAAATTATAAAACAACAGCAAGTAAAAATCAGGAAAGAGCTCCCGGAAACAGAGATTAAATGAGAAGAAATAATCCTAAACATCACTAACGAGGGCAGACAGAGCTTAGTTCTAAAATTTTCACATGAAGTGGTGTAAGAGCATTTGTTTGGGTGGCAGTCCTGGCTCCTATTTTTCTGTTCTGCTGCAAATCACAGCTGTTTAATCATAGAAAGGCCACAAACTCGGCATCAAAATTTCTTTACCTTGTGAACATTTATTGTCAACCTGTCATTTTACTTATTTTTTAAAGAGTGTTTTTGATGTGGAGTATTTTTTAAAATCTTCATTAAATTTAGGACAACATTGCTTCTGTTTTATGTCTCCATTTTTTTGGCCTGTAGGCACGTGGGATCTTAGCTCTCTGGCTGAGGATTGAACTTGCACCTCTGAATTGGAAGGGGAAGTTTGAACCACTGGACCACCAGGGAGGTCTCCAATGCATCATTTAGAAGAACACAGCTCTTATCCTTAAAATAACTCTGAAGATATAGGAATTATTGTTCCTGTCTTATTAATAAGGCAACTGAGGCTCAGGTTAGTTAAGTGTTTCAAGGTCAAGCAGCTTTAAACAATAAAGACAGAACTTAAGCCCTTTCCCTCTGGCACCCCAGTCAGACTGATTCTTTCCATTTTGTTTTCTTTCCTAAGAGCCACGAAACAGAGGGCTTTGGGATAAATCATCGCCCTCCATGGTTCCTCACAGATCTAAGTATTTATCGTGCTTTTTCTTCTCCTCATTTGACACTAATTAGCACCAATGTTGTAAATCTTTTATACCACATTGTATTAGTAGCTGGAGGGAAGAACAGAACCATGGTCCCTGGCACTTTTCCCCTGCACAGGTCTGTTTCCACACTCAGTTATGAACAATCAACTCAGTTGTTTTCTGCTACCTCTTAAAGGAGATTAAAACAGTTTGTCAATTATTCTGGTCTTGAGGAAGAAAGTCTGCTGTTGTGTTGTTGTTAAGTCACTAAGTCATGTCCAACTCTTTGCAACCCCATGGACTGCAGCGTGCCAGTCTTCCTGTCCTTCACTATCTCCTGGAATTTACTCAAACTCATGTCTATTGAGTTGGTGATGCCATCCAACCATCTCATCCTCTGTCACCCCCTTCTCCTCCAGCCCTCAATCTTTCCCAGCATCAGGGTCTTTTCCAATGAATCACAAGCAGAGTTGGACATAACTTAGCTACTAAACAACAATGAAGAAAGAGTAGTATTCCTAAATTGAGAAAGATTTTTATTTCACAGTTTTGGGGTAAAAGAAACAATCTGAGAGATAAAGTTTGATCACTAAAGAGCTGATATCTTGAAGAAATGTCAATATCTAATTAAGAAAGGTGAAAACATCTTGTGAAATTAAGATTTTTCCTTTCTGTCAAATTTTATTTGCACACCCTTTGTTTTGGAAAGTTAGGGTTTGTGAGAGAGTAGGTAATAAAAGGTAAGGGAGCCCACCTCAGAAATTTTTTGTTTCAGACTAACAACTTGGTCATGTAGAGTGCACTACAGAAAAACGTTTTTGTCTTGATTTTTAAAAAGATTTATTTTTCTGGAATCTTTATATTCACACACACACACACAAACACTCAGTCCTAGTCTTGGTTGGATTTCTCAGTTCACCCACATGTTCATTTGATTTGTTTAAATTTTGTTTCAATTTTAAGGAGGGATCACATGTTCAGAAGTGCCCTTACTTTTCTGCTGGATGGAAAATAGCAACTCTTCATCTGTCTCAGAGAGACAAAGAAAGAAGAATCAATTTTTAAAAAATATAGCTCTTGCAAAAAAATGTAATCCCTTTCCACTGAAATATAGATGTCTGCTTGTACTTCTAATGGAGCAGCTAACAACTTAAATGGATAGTATGTTTTGGAAACAAAGAATCCAAACTCATACTCCAGTTCTGTGACCACAACTGTGTCACCTCAACTCTCTGATTCTCCCTTTGCATTTGTAACATGGATAAGCTCATGTCTACCTTTCAGGACTTTTTCCAAGCCTGGATTTATAAAATGTTTAGACAATGTTTGCAAAGTGCTTGCCATGTGAGAAGCACCCTTTAAAGGGTTGCTGTTATTATCATTATTGTTTTTGTATTGCTATTATTATTGAAATGCGCCCTTCTCTAAGGGATGGTGTTGTGTATCATAATATCACCTCCAGGAGAACACTGAGGATATGGGTTGTAAAACTCCTCTGGTATAGACATTTTTAAGGAAGGAGTAGGTATGACTCTATATTATACAATAGATGTCAGGAATGTCAGAGACCTGTAATTCAGCCATCCCTCCACTTTTCTACTCTGTGCTTTAATATTAGCTTTTGCATCAATTCACACAGAAGCATTGACAGGGTTTTCTTTTCTGCTAATTTCATTGCAATACCTGGATGAAGCCCTTTGTCAAGTCTGTGTGATCTAAGTCATTATTTCTTTTCAATTGAACTAGAGGAGTTAAGGGTCATAATTAAGAACTCAAGTTATGCCTGTAATCTACTCTGTCATTGTATTTTCTCCAAATAATCTATTTTTTTCCATTGTGAAATGGACTGATTTATAATCATATTCCCTAAGAAAGTGGGAGATGGACATATTTGAAAGAGAAGAGGCAAAGAAGATTTGAATGATAAGTAAATATATTTTTATACATACAAACACATCGTATGTATGTAAAGTGTTTTTTAATACCTTAAATATCATAGAAAGCAATCATCTTAAAAATAATACTTTAAAATTATTTAATGGCATATACTAGTTCAGTTCAGTCGCTCAGTCGTGTCCGATTCTTTGTGACCCCATGAATCGCAGCACTCCAGGCCTCCCTGTTCATCACCATCTCCCGGAGTTCACTCAGACTCATGTCCATCGAGTCAGTGATACCATCCAGCCATCTCATCCTCTGCCGTCCCCTTCTCCTCCTGCCCCCAATCCCTCCCAGCATCAGAGTCTTTTCCAATGAGTCAACTCTTCTCATGAGGTGGCCAAAGTACTGGAGTTTCAGCTTTAGCATCATTCCTTCCAAGAAATCCCAGGGCTGATCTCCTTTAGAATGGACTGGATGGATCTCCTTGCAGTCCGAGGGACTCTCAACAGTCTTCTCCAACACCACAGTTCAAAAGCATCAATTCTTCAGCGCTCAGCCTTCTTCACAGTCCAACTCTCTGTGTTGCACATAAATTAATATAAGAAGGGATCCATACATGACTACTGGAAAAACCATAACCTTGACTAGACAGACCTTAGTCGGCAAAGTAATGTTTCTGCTTTTGAATATGCTGTCTAGGTTGGTCATAACTTTCTTCCAAGGAGTAAGCGACTTTTAATTTCATGGCTGCAATCACCATCTGCAGTGATTTTGGAGCCCAAAAAAATAAAAGTCTGACACTGTTTCCACTGTTTCCCCATCTATTTCCCATGAAGTGATGGGACTGGAAGCCATGATCTTCATTTTCTGAATGTTGAGCTTTAAGCCAACTTTTTCACTCTCCTCTTTCACTTTCATCAAGAGGCTTTTTAGCTCTTCTTCACTTTCTGCCATAAGGGTGGTGTGATCTGCATATCTGAGGTTATTGATATTTCTCCCGGCAATCTTGATTCCAGCTTGTGTTTCTTCCAGTCCAGCGTTTCTCATGCTGTACTCTGCATATACGTTAAATAAGCAGGGTGACAATATACAGCATTGATGTACTCCTTTTCCTATTTGGAACCAGTCTGTTGTTCCATGTCCAGTTCTAACTGTTGCTTCCTGAGCTGCATACAGATTTCTCAAGAGGCAGGTTAGGTGGTCTAGTATTCCCATCTCTTTCAGAATTTTCCAGTTTATTGTGATCCACGCAGTCAAAGGCTTTGGCATAGTCAATAAAGCAGAAATAGATTATTTTTCTGGAACTCTCTTGCTTTTTCCATGATCCAGTGGATGTTGGCAATTTGATCTCTGGTTCCTCTGCCTTTTCTAAAACCAGCTTGAACATCTGGAAGTTCACAGTTCACATATTGCTGAAGCCTGGCTTGGAGAATTTTGAGCATTACTTTGCTAGCGTGTGAGATGAGTGCAGTTGTGCGACAGTTTGAGCATTCTTTGGCATTGCCTTTCTTTGTTAAATTATGTAATTAATATTCATTAAATTTTATCACTGTCAGATTAATTACATTCACTTATTTTATTAATTGCTATTATTTATAAATACTTAATTATTAAATTACTTAATGAACTTTTAGGTAAAACTAAAGAAAGAAAGAAGTATTTACTAGTGACTGCATTTCAGAAGCAAGCTAAGCACAGTGGGAAAAATGGTTACAGCAGTAAAGAGAAAAGCTAAATGAAATGCTATCCCATTCAGTTTTATTTAATTCAACAAGCATTTTCTAAGTGGCTACAGAGAACATGTAAATGTAATACTTGGTTTTCAGATGGTTCTAGTCCAGAAGAGGAAGCAAAAATATAAAACAGTAGGTTAAAATATTAGTGACAAAGTCAGTCATAGAGAGACTTCTACTGTTGCATTTACAAGATAAGAAGCTACTGGGATTAACATATATACACTACTATGTATAAAATAGACAGCCATCAAGCACATGCTGTATAGCACAGGGAACTATGCTCAATATTATGTTATAACCTACAAGGGAAAAGAATCTGAAAAAGAATATATATATGTGTGTGTGTGTGTATATATATATATATATATAACTGAATCAGTATGCTGTATACCTGAGACTTACATGATATTATAAATTAACTATACTTCAATCAAAAATAAGAAGCATTTGTAGCAGAGAAGGGAGTGGTAAACTCTACAGTGTGGTGGAGGAGAGAAGAAGTTAAACTTCCTTGAGGTGTGGGATTTGACTGATAGGGGAAAGGGCTCACTGGAGCATCTTAAGAATTTTTAGGGCTTCAACTCAGTCATCTGTAAAGTGAAAGAACTAACCTGAATGAGATCTACAGTTACTTTCAGCTTTAATATATTGTTTCATGAAATAGGAGAGGTACAGTGAGCAGGTTGTGGCTAATTTAATTCTCATTGAGAGTTGATTAATTCAGTTTAGGTTTACTTCTTAGAATTCCAATATAAATTTCTCATCCCTTCTTATATTAATTTATGTGCAAGTCTCAAAGATCAAATTAAGATGAAGAATATTCTAATTCAAAGTCTTTACATTAGAATATACTTAGGATAATGCAAGTAACATGTATGACTTTTGAAGGCAGTTCAGTTCAGTTCAGTCACTCAGTCGTGTCCAACTCTTTGTGATCCCATGAGTTGCAGCACACCAGGCCTCCCTGTTCATCACCAACTCCTGGAGTTCACTCAGACTCATGTCCATCGAGTTGGTGATGCCATCCAGCCATCTCATCCTCTGTCGTCCCCTTCTCCTCCTTCCCCCAATCCCTCCCAGCATCAAAGTCTTTTCCAATGAGTCATCTCTTCACATGAGGTGGCCAAAGTACTGGAGTTTCAGCTTTAGCATCATTCCTTCCAAAAAATCCCAGGGTTGATCTCCTTCAGAATGGACTGGTTGGATCTCCTTGCAGTCCAAGGGACTCTCAACAGTCTTCTCCAACACCACAGTTCAAAAGCATCAATTCTTTGGTGCTCAGCCTTCTTCACAGTCCAACTCTCACATCCATACATGACCACAGGAAAAACCAAAGCCTTGACTAGATGGACCTTGGTCAGCAAAGTAATGTCTGCTTTTGAATATGCTATCTAGGTTGGTCATAACTTTTCTTCCAAGGAGTAAGCATCTTTTAATTTCATGGCTGCAGTCACCATCTGCAGTGATTTTGAAGCCCCAAAAATAAAGTCTGACACTGTTTGCACTGTTTCCCCGTCTATTTCCCATGAAGTGATGGGACCGGATGCTATTATCTTCATTTTCTGAATGTTGAGCTTTAAGGCAACTTTTTCCACTCTCCTCTTTCACTTTCATCAAGAGGCTTTTTAGCTCCTCTTCACTTTCTGCCATAAGGGTGGTGTCATCTGCATATCTGAGGTTATTGATATTTCTCCCAGCAATCTTGATTCCAGCTGTGTTTCTTCCAGTCCAGCATTTCTCATGATATACTCTGTCTGATGGAACGTGGTCCACTGGAGAAGGGAATGGCAAGCCACTTCAGTATTCTTGTATTGAGAACCCCATGAACATATGATAAGGCAAAATGATAGGACACCAAACGAGGAACTCCCCAGGTCACTAGGTTCCCAATATGCTACTGGAGATCAGTGTAGAAGTAACTCCAGAAAGAATGAAGGGATGGAGCCAAAACAAAAACAATACCCAGTTGTGCATGTGACTGGTGATAGAAGCAAGATTGGATGCTGTAAAGAGCAATATTGCATAGGAACCTGGAATGTCAGGTTCATGAATCAAGGCAAATTGGAAGTGGTCAAACAAGAGATGGCAGGGGTGAACATCGACATTCTAGGAATCAGAGAACTAAAATGGATGGGATAATGGGTGAATTTAACTCAGATGACCATTATATCTACTACTGCGGGCAGGAATCTCTCAGAAGAAATGGAGTAGCCATCATGGTCAACAAAAGAGTCTGAAATGCAGTACTTGGATGCAATCTCAAAAATGACAGAATGATCTCTGTTCGTCTCCAAGGCAAACCATTCAATATCACAGTTATTCAAGTCTATGCCCCAACCAGTAATGCTGAAGAAGCTGAAGTTGAACAGTTTTATGAAGACCTACAAGACCTTTTAGAACTAACACCCAAAAAAGATGTCCTTTTCATTATAGGGGACTGGAATGCAAAAGTAGGAAGTCAAGAAACACCTGGAGTAACAGGCAAATTTGGCCTTGGAATGCAGAATGAAGCAGGGCAAAGACTAGTAGAGTTTTGCCAAGAAAATGCACTGGTCATAGCAAACACCGTCTTCCAACAACAAAAGAGAAGACTCTACACATGGACATCACCAGATGGTCAACACAGAAATCAGATTGATTATATTCTTTGCAGCCAAAATAGAGAAGCTGTATACAGTCAACAAAAACAAGAGCAGGAGCTGACTGTGGTTCGGATCATGAAATCTTTATTACCAAATTGAGACTTAAATTAAAGAAAGTAGGGAAAACTGCTAGACCATTCAGGTATGACCTAAATCATATCCCTTATGATTATACAGTGGAAGTGAGAAATAGATTTAAGGGCCTAGATCTGATAGATAGAGTGCTTGATGAACTATGGACTGAGGTTCGTGATATTGTATAGGAGACAGGGATCAAGACCATCCCCATGGAAAAGAAATGCAAAAAAGCAAAATGGCCGTCTGGGGAGGCCTTACAAATAGCTGTGAAAAGGAGAGAGGGAAAAAGCAAAGGAGAAAAGGAAAGATATAAGCATCTGAATGCAGAGTTCCAAAGAATAGCAAGAAGAGATAAGAAAGCCTTCTTCAGCGATCAATGCAAAGAAATAGAGGAAAACAACAGAATGGGAAAGACTAGCGATCTCTTCAAGAAAATTAGAGATACCAAGGGAACATTTCAAGCAAAGATGGGCTCGATAAAGGACAGAAATGGTATGGACCTAACAGAAGCAGAAGATATTAAGAAGAGGTGGCAAGAATACACAGAAGAACTGTACAAAAAAGATCTTCACGACCCAGATAATCACGATGATGTGATCACTAATCTCGAGCCAGACATCTTGGAATGTGAAGTCAAGTGGGCCTTAGAAAGAATCACTATGAACAAAGCTAGTGGAGTTGATGGAATTCCAGTTGAGCTGTTTCAAATCCTGAACAATGATGCTGTGAAAGTGCTGCACTTAATATGCCAGCAAATTTGGAAAACTCAGCAGTGGCCACAGGACTGGAAAAGGTCAGTTTTCATTCCAGTCCCAAAGCAAGGCAATGCCAAAGAATGCTCAAACGATCACACAGTTGCACTCATCTCACACACTAGTAAAGTAATGCTCAAAATTCTCCAAGCCAGGCTCCAGCAATACATGAACCGTGAACTCCCTGATGTTCAAGCTGGTTTTAGAAAAGGCAGAGGAAACAAAGATATAATTGCCAACATCCGCTGGATCATGGAAAAAGCAAGAGAGTTCCAGAAAAACATCTATTTCTGCTTTATTGACTATGCCAAAGCCTTTGACTGTGTGGATCAAAATAAACTGTGGAAAATTCTGAAAGAGATGGGAATACCAGACCACCTAACCTGCCTCTTGAGAAATCTGTATGCAGGTCAGGAAGCAACAGTTAGGACTGGACATGGAACAACAGACTGGTTCCAAATAGGAAAAAGAATACATCAATGCTGTATATTGTCACCCTGCTTATTTAACGTATATGCAGAGTACATCATGAGAAACGCTGGGCTGGAAGAAACACAAGCTGGAATCAAGATTGCCGGGAGAAATATCAATAACCTCAGATATGCAGATCACACCACCCTTATGGCAGAAAGTGAAGAGGAACTAAAAAGCCTCTTGATGAAAGTCAAAGAGGAGAGTGAAAAAGTTGCCTTAAAGCTCAACATTCAGAAAACGAAGATCATGGCATCTGGTCCCATCACTTCATGGGAAATAGATGGGGAAACAGTGGAAACAGTGTCAGACTTTATTTTGGGGGGCTCCAAAATCACTGCAGATGCTGACTGTAGCCATGAAATTAAAAGACGCTTACTCCTTGGAAGAAAAATTATGACCAACCTAGATAGCATATTCAAAAGCAGAGACATTACTGTGCCTACTAAGTTTCGTCTAGTCAAGGCTATGGTTTTTCCTGTGGTCATGTATGGATGTGAGAGTTGGACTGTGAAGAAGGCTGAGCGCCGAAGAATTGATGCTTTTGAACTGTGGTGTTGGAGAAGACTCTTGAGAGTCCCTTGGACTGCAAGGAGATCCATCCAGTCCATTCTGAAGGAGATCAACCCTGGGATTTCTTTGGAAGGAATGATGCTAAAGCTGAAACTCCAGTACTTTGGCCACCTCATGCAAAGAATTGACTCATTGGAAAAGACTTTGATGCTGGGAGGCATTGGGGGCAGGAGGAGAAAGGGACGACAGAGGATGAGATGGCTGGATGGCATCACCGACTCGATGGACATGAGTCTGAGTGAACTCCAGGAGATGGTGATGGACAGGGAGGCCTGACATGCTGCGATTTATGGGGTCTCAAAGAGTCGGACATGACTGAGCAACTGAACTGAACTAATAGAATCCAATCTACTTATTTATATTATAGTTGCTAATATATCCTATAACCCAGTTTATTTCTTATTTTTTATGAATCCTTTTCCATATTTTTATTTCGTTTTCTGCTTTCAAACTGATACTTTTACCTCTGCTCTTTTTTTCTTCAACTAGTTTGAAAGTAATGTACTGTATTTCTATTTTGTGTGTGCATGCTTATCTAGAACACTAGCTAAAGGTGTTAACATGTCTACTTAACTTATCAAAACATAAATATTATTAATTTATTTACCGTTGAAGGTAAAGATATTCAAAATAGAATTTTTAAAACTCTTAGGATTTTAGAAACTAAATATCTGGACTTCAAATAAACAGAATTACTTTCTTATGCTTTTCTCAAGGAGAAAAGAGGAACAAAGGAAAAGAAATAAAATAAGAGAAATTTCATTTGATCTGTAGGATACCTTCAACTCAGTTTATTATGCAACCTATAACCACGGGACTTTACAATACAGATTTCATTTTCAAAGAGAGCATTTGAGGGCCTAGAGGTACCACCATTTCTAAGATTGTATTCTACCCAGCTTCCAAAGCATGAAGTTTGGGGAAAAGACTGCAGGCTATGTAGATGAACTGCCAAGCCCATAGCAGACACTGTGATTGTCATTGCACCAGTATTTACATTAAGCCCATAAATCTATGGTTTTTCCAGTAGTCATGTATGGATGTGAGAGTTGGACCATAAAGAAGACTGAGCACCAAAGAATTGATGCTTTTGAACTGTGATGCTGGAAAGACTCTTGAGAGTCCCTTGAACTGCAAGGAGATCAAACCAGTCCATCCTAAAAAAAAATCAGTCCTGATTTTTTCAGTATGAAAGGGACTGATACTGAAGCTGAAGCACCAATACTTGGCCACTTGATTGGAAGAGCCAACTCATAGGAGAAGACTCTGATGCTGGGAAAGATTGAAAGCAGGAAAAGAAGGGGGTGACAGAAGATAAGATGATTGGATGACATCACTGATTTCAATGGACATGAGCTTGAGCAAACTCCAGGCAATAGTGAAGGACAGGGAAGCCCGGCATGCTGCTGTCCATGGGATCTCAAAGAGTCAGACATGACTGAGCAACTGAACAACAACAACAAAGTAAGGAAACTGAGACATAGCATGCTTAAATTATAGGTTATATTAATTACAAATTATAGGCAGAGCTGGGGCCTCAACGCAGACTTCCTCAACTAAAAGTTGGCCTTTTCTTCACTGCTTTACATATATCTCTCTAAAGTTTATACATGGCAAAAATAAACCTGAATTACTGCTAATCTACTCTGACCTATTATTCAGGGCTAATAAAGGAGAATCATATTTTTTTAATGTTTTTTATGAGGATACAAAAAAACTGCAGTTCTCTTCTACTTTGAGAATCCTTAAATTTGAAAGGCTAGAAGTTCATTATTTCACACTTAAAACTCAGTTGAAGAGTTCCCCACTCAATTAATCATCAGCTAGAATTATTTCATTTTTAATGCCTTGTACCCATGAATACTTTGAATACCATTATGCATGAATAGAACAATGGCTTCCTACCTCATCCTGAATCCAGTAAAGTTCATTATTTTCTGTAATTTGGGGGGAGCATGTATGCATTAAATTTGGAAGATCTTAGAAAAGAAAATAGCACAGAGGTAATATTAAAGAAACAATTGATTTACTGCAAGTGCCTGGAGATTCTTATTCAGGTTTCTGACTTCATTTTTTATGATGGATGAGACTTGACAATTCCATCTAGGTGTTTTCTTGCATTGCTGATCAAAATGAGAAAGTAGAGAAGAGGGAAAACAGTTTATTAAAGCAATAAAATCCTATTTGAAATATTTACTTCAAAGACACTTATCACATTAGCATCTAGTGCCCATAGTAATGTCAAAATTAAAAAGGAGATGAACTTTCCTTGGGAGTCAGATCAGGTTTAAGAGATTATTTTAAAAGAGTAAGAAGTACCTGTATCTTAGAAAATAGCACTCAGTCTTTTTATAAGTGGATAAAAGCACAGTATGAGGAAATATTCTAAGCTTAGGTCTGTCTACCATGTTGAGTCATCTCATTCTGATCAGAAAAATCTAAAGTACCTATTATGCATCAGGTGGTAATTATATAAATGCTTTCATATATAATTAGATTTAACTCTCACCATAATATTCTTGTGTGGTAGGTATTATAATGAGCATCTCATCAGATTTAAAAATATAAGGCACAAAGAAGTGAAGTAAATCAATCAAGGTCATAACTAACACGTGGAAGAACCCAAGGTGTTCCAACAAGGCCCGTGTCTACCTCCCAGTGAAGCACAATGCTTGAAGGTTTTGCTGAGTTTTCTTTCACTGTGTTTGTATCATTCAACCTTGACTGGCAAAATAAGATGCAATAGGACAAAGAGGGAAAAGGTTGTGTTGTTTCAGAACGACCTACATTTTACAAGCTGGCTTCAATAATTCTGTGGCAAAACAATGACTTAACTACTCTCAGTCATCATTTTCTCATCTAATGTTAAAAAGATAGTAATTCTCGTCGGGTTATGGTGAGGATTAAGTCTACAGTTGTAAAATTAAGAGACCTAAATTGAAAAGGCTATTTTCTACAGTTTGGAGCCTCTACTAAGGTTTCAGAAAAAAATCAAAACTGAGACTTCTAATTTTCCTGACCAGCGCTAAAAAGTATGTCACCCCACTTTCTTGAAAGAATATTAGGGGTAGATTAATATTGGCTTTCATGAAGATTTGAGGTGCATGAGAGCCAAAGGAGGAAAAAGAAAGCACTCACAAAAGCAAACCATTAGTGGTATTAAAGAAAGTCAAAGCCATCTGGAAGTTATCATAAAATAACAGTGAAAGCAGATTTTGTTCATGAACTATTGCAGTAGGGGAGAAGATACCTCAGTATATAACTTGACTCAAATCTGAATACAGCCTGGACAAGTAGGGATTTATAAACAAGGAGCTTGTTGGGGGTCAGTGGATAAAAAATTACTGAGGTGGTATCAAAGGTCAGGGGAATTCTTGCCAGACTGACTTAGCAGGATTCTTGCTGAAAGTAGGCCAGGTGATCAGACCCAAGGGTGAAGGAAGGATGAAGCTTCAACCTAAACTGACTGAGCAAGATTTTTGCTAAAAACCGGGTGATGCAAAGACACAAAGAACAAGTCTGTCCAGAGACTGAGGTCGAGTTGACAAAAGGGGCCTGAATAAAGTTTGGTCAAGGAGGACATATTGTCAATGACCTAGGGTTTTCTTTGAAAGCAGCTGTTGAGTACAAATTTGATTACTTTAATAAATACAGCAGTATGCAGCTTTTCTATTTCTTCTTATAATTAGTTTTTGTAAACTTTTTTCTAGATTTGGAGAAGGAAATGGCAACCCACTCCAGTATTCTTGCCTGGAGAATCTCATGGAAAGAGGAGCCTGGTGGGCTACAGTCCATAGGGTCGCAAAGAGTCGGACACGACTGAGCGACTGATACTTCTCCAGGTTATCCATTTCATCAAAATATGTTGTCACTAAGTTATTCACAACATCCTCTTATCATTTTACTGTGGGCAGAATCTGTAGCAAGGTGTTCCTTGGCATTCTAAAGGTTAGTATTACATTCTTTAATTTTTTTGATCAAGTCTTATAGTTTCTTAACTATAGCTGATGCTCTCTATTGTGTATATGTTTTCTATAGCCACAATTTCTGCTTCTAAATCTGACTTTCTTCTTTCTGTTCTTTGTATTCTTGGCACAGACCAAATGCTTACTGATTTTTTTCCAGTTTTTTTTAAAGCTTCCAATATATGCAGTTGAGGCCAAAAATTTTCTTTTAATTCCAGTTTTACTGCTATACCAGAAATTTTTATATAAAGTAGTTTCATTATCATTTGAGTCAAAGTATTTCTAATTCCCACTGTTTTTCTTTGATGCATGGATTATTTATACATGCATCTTTTATTTCAAAACATATTGTGATATTATATTAATAGTTACTTTTTTGCTATGAATTTCTAACATAAATGCATTATGGTAAAATGCCATATTTCTGCATGCCTTCAATCCTTTCAAATGTATTGAGTGTTACTTTGTGGCCCAACATGTGATAAATTTTTGTAACTCTTCCACATGTACTTGTAAAGAATGCATATTCTGCAGGTGGAGAGAAGCACTGTTGTAAGTATGTTTATAGGCAAGATTGTTAATGGTGTTCAAGTCTTCTCAGTCTAGTCACTGTGCCCTAGCCCATGACACTCCTGAAAGTCTCCACCACCCAGTCGAGTTGACAGTTGTGCCCCCATCCAGGAGAGAGTGGTTGAGGGGGCAAGCTTCAGCAGAGCCCCTGCTCTCCTCATCTTGACCCCATAATTCTTCACTGTCTTATTAGCACTCTGATACCTTCTAGACTTTTTATGTGTCCAGAAGCTTTAGCTAAATTCAGTGGGACATTTTATTTGAAATACTAGTCTGCCTTCATCAAGAACCCTGTCTATTTGTTCTCTCTCCTCCCCCGGAGTGTGAGGTCTAGAAGACCAATGATTGTGTCACTATTGTGTCTCTAGTGCTTAGAAAAATGCATATAGTAAATGCATAATAAGTATTTGTCAAATGAATGCTTAAGTACATACTTCCACTCCAGCACTGAAAATGATTCTTCTTGGCTCAGCAACTTTCCACTCTTTTCCAGAGAGAAAACTTTCCAGAGACCCAATTTTTTGGCTGGGTACTGCAGATCTTTAAGCTCTATATCTAGGACAATTGGATAGTTAGCTTTTCTAATCATGTCTGCAAAAGCCCCCAGAGTGCTTAATTCATTGACCACTATAAAATGCTTTATCATCTTCAAATTTAAGGCTAGAAAGCACCAAGTGATATGCTTAATTAAAAGAGCTTTAATTCTGCATAGGCTTAAGATTAATGTGACTGCACACAAAGTAGAAGGAATAGGGACTCTCCACGTGAGAGAAAAACATTAACTATTGTGTTTGGGTTGACATATCTTTCATCTGATAAATTCTGAGAGTGTGAAGATATTTGAAACGTCTGTTTATTTCCAGCTATTTCCCGAGAGAGTTTGAAAAGAGTTTTCTAAGCAAGATAACTTTTGCATTTATTTAAAACATAGTTCATGTATTAATATACAATTTATCCATGAGAAAAAAAACAGAGACAACATAAACTTATCCAAAGTCATAAAAGTAAGTCATTAAGTTTTTAACCCATGGCCCTATCTCTCGACTAAATTCTGGGCCATTATCTAAATGGTCAATTTTTAAATTGTTAGAAGGACATTTGAAAGAACTAAAAAAAAAAAAGTATAGAAGACTCTACCTTCTAAAAATAAGTGAAATAAAGATTGGTGGGTGAGTGGGTATCAACCTCCTGGGGAATATCCTAGAAATAAATCCTTGAAGAATTTTTCACACTTGTTCAAACCTTCTTCTATTGCTTTCCTTCTATCACTTTCTGGGAGTTACAAGGACAAGGTAAGGAGTGAGAGGCATTCACCCTACCCTCCACTCACAGCCCCACTGCTAACTGACCAGTTCCAAGAAAAAGAACCCATTTTGCTTGGCCACTGATTAATGACTTGAGGAATACTTGGGCATCTATAGTTGGGTATTCAAAGGTGACAAGGCATTTTACATGTCCAGTGAATTACAACTTCACTGACTTTAATTAGATTAAAAAGGGATGACTGTCCAGCAATCCTAGATGAAGAGCTAAAAGAGCTGAAGTAGCCAGTTGAAAAATGTAGCCTTCAAGGATCTAGATCCCCAAAGCTGGGTATCATGCAGGCTGCCCAGCCAAACTAACTTCAGAAGGTAGATATATTTTATTCACTGTGAACCTCCTGGACCAAGACTGATCCTGACACATAATAGGAGTATCAGAGTGGCAAGTGACAAGAAGCATAAAGCTTGGGTCCTATCAGTTCAGTTCGGTTCTGTCACTCAGTTGTGTCTGACTCTGCAACCCCATGGACTGCAGCACGCCAGGCTTCCCTGTCTGTCGCCAACTCACAGAGCCTACTCAAACCCATGTCCATTGAGTTGGTGAGGCTATCCAACCATCTCATCCTCTGTCATCCCCTTGTCCTCCTGCCTTAAATTTTTCCCTATAACCCAAATAATTAAAATAATTAATTATTTTTGCTTTAATAATTAATTATTACTGATGCCCAGTAGCAATCAGTGGACTTTGATATTAGTGTTATCATTATGAATTCAAGAATCTTGTATATTTGATACTTTTCAGTCATTGCAGTCAGTAATGCTTTTTCTAATTCAAAATGCCATCTTGATGGACCTAGAGCTCATACTAAGCAGAGTAAGTCAGAGAGAGAAAAACCAAACATTGTATGATATCACTTAAACGTAGAATCTGAAGTATGATACAAATGAACTTATCTATGAGACAGAAACACACTCACAGACATAGAGAATAGACTTGTGTTGCTGGGTAGGAGTGCAGAGGGATATTGGAAGTTTTGGACTAACAGATGCAAGCTATTATATGTAGGGTGGATAAACAAAAGGTACTGTTGTATGGCACAGGGTTCAATACCCTGTAATAAATCATAAAGGAAAAGGCTATGAAAATTATATATATATATATTATATAACTGCAGCAGTTTTTTGGTTCAACATTGTAAATCCTGGTTACTCCACACTTGCCAACATGTGACACGTGAAACTTTTACTGTATTCTTGATCTTAATTTTAGCTATTCTGTGAAGTGTTGAGTGGGAATTTATTGGAGTTTTAATTTGCATTTTCCTGCTGACTAATAAAGTTGGGCACATTTTCCTATGTTCATTTTTCATTTAGATATTATCTTTTCTTACATTTGCTGGTCAAGTGAATTCACTGCAGGGAGAGCATTTAGCTTGACATACATACAGGGTAGAATGTTCTTCATCCCAAACCCACTTTGAGAGGTCTATCTTACTCTTCCCCATACCTCTTTATTTCTTTCCTTCAATTGTGGGTCTTTTAAGTTCCTGACCATTCAGCCAAACTAATTGCAGCATCCTGTGAACTGGGATAGATCCATGCCTCCAAGGGTCTCTCTTTCTAGAAAATGCGGACAAAGTATGAGTCTCTATCTGCCAGGAATAATTCCCTCCTCCACTGTTCTGCAGACCACAGCTGAGGAGACCACAATGCCTCATCAGTGCACCTTGGACTGATTCACCCCAGGCAACCTGATGCAGGCAAAGCTGTGGGTTAAAGGAACAGGCACACTCTATGAGTCAGCTCTACCTGTATCTTATTTGTGCTTCAAGGTCTGCTCAGATCTAACCCCACATTGCCACTCAGTCTGATAAAGGAGTCCTACTGGAATGCTCCAACTTTACAACTAGATATATATCAATTTTTTGAAGCTTTGTTTCTAATTTTTGTTTTCTGTTAGAGTACAGCTGATTAACAATGATGTGTTAATTTCATGTGTACAAAAAGTGATTCAGTTATATGAACACATGTATGTATTCTTTTTCTAGTTCTTTTCCATTTAAGTTACTACAGAGTATTGAGCAAAATCCCCTGTGCTATACAAGAGGTCCAGATTGTATATCTATTTTAAATAAATGTCAGTCCCAAACTCCTAGTCTATCCTTTCCTCTAACCCTTCCCCGCTTGTAACCATAATTTCATTTTCTAAGTCTGTGAGTCTGTTTCTGCTTTGTAAATCAGTTCATTTGTATCATTTGTTTAGGTTCCACATAAAAGTGATGCCAAATGATATTTGTCTTTCTCTGTCTCACTTGCTTAACTTAGTAAAATAATCTCCAAGTCCATCCGTGTTGCTGCAATTGACATTATTTCATTCTTTTGATGGCTAAGTGATATTTCATTACATATATCTTCTTTATCCATTCCTCTGTTGATGGACATTTAGGTGGCTTCCATGTCTTGGTTATTATAACCAGCACTGCAACAATCATTTGGGTGCATAGATCTTTTCAAACCATGTGATTCCCTCAGTTGAATATATGTTCAGGAGTGGTAATGCTGGATAATATGGTAGTTCCATTTTTAGTTTCTTAAGGAACCTCCATACTGTTCTCCATAGAGGCTGCACCAATTTACATTCCCACCATCAGTGTAGGAGGGTTCCCTTTTCTCTTTGCCCTCTCCAGCATTTATTGCCTATAGCCTTTTTAATGATGGCCATTCTGACCAGTCAAAGAAAACTCAAGTATCCAACAAAACAGACTTTAAAATCAAGACTGTTACAAGAGACAAGGAAGGACACCACATAATGATCAAAGGATCAATACAATAAGAAGATTTAACAATTGTAAACATATAAGCACCCAACTTAGAAGCACCTCAATATATAAAGCAAATGCTAATAGCCATAAGAGGAGAATTGGCCAGGAAGAAAATAATAATGAGGGACTTTAACACCTCAGTTTCTTCAATGCACAGATAATCTAGACAGAATATCAGCAAGGAAACACAAGCTTTCAAAGACACATTATATCAGATTTTAATAGATATTTATAGAGCATTCCATCCAAAAGCAATAGAAAATACATTCTTCTCAAGTACATATGGAGCATATTCCAGGGTTAATCACATGCTGGACCACAAACTGAGCCTCAATGAATTTAAGACAATTGAAATCATATTAAGAATCATTTCTGATCACAACTCTATGACATTAGATATCAGTTCAGTTCAGTTCAGTCGTTCAATCATGTCTGACTCTTTGTGACCCCATGAATTGCAGCACGTCAGGCCTCCCTGTCCATCACCAACTCCCAGAGTTGACTCAAACTCATGTCCATCGAGTCAGTGATGTCACCCAACCATCTCATCCTCTGTCGTCCCCTTCTCCTCCTGCCCCCAATCCCTCCCAGCATCAGAGTCTTTTCCAATGAGTCAACTCTTCACATGAGGTGGCCAAAGTACTGGAGCTTCAGATTTAGCATCATTCCTTCCAAAGAAATCCCGGGGCTGATCTCCTTCAGAATGAACTGTTTGGATCTCCTTGCAGTCCAAGGGACTCTCAAGAGTCTTCTCCAACACTACAGTTCAAATGCATCAATCCTTTGGCACTCAGCTTTCTTCACAGTCCAACTTTCACATCCATACATGACAACTGGAAAAACCATAGTCTTAACAAGATGGACCTTTGTTGGTAAAGTAATGTCTCTGCTTTTGAATACGCTATCTAGGTTGGTCATAACTTTCCTTCCAAGGAGTAAGCATATTTTAATTTCATGGCTGCAATCACCATCTGCAGTGATTTTGTGAAGTGAAGTAAAGTGAAGTCGCTCAGTCGTGTCCAACTCTTTGCGACTCCATGGACTGTAGCCTACCAGGCTCCTCTGTCCATGGGATTTCCAGGCAATAGTCCTGGAGTGGATTGCCGTTTTCTTCTCCAGGGGATCTTTCTAACCAAGGGATCAAACCCAGGTCCCCAAAAATAAAGTCTGACACTGTTTCTACTGTTCCCCCATCTATTTCCCATGAAGCGATGGGACCGGATGCCATGATCTTCATTTTCTGAATGTTGAGCTTTAAACCAATTTTTTTCACTCTCCTCTTTCACTTTCATCAAGAGGCTTTTTAGTTTAAGGGTGGTGTCATCTGCATATCTGAGGTTATTGATATTTCTCCCGGCAATCTTGATTCCAGCTCGTGTTTATTCCAGCCCAGTGTTTCTCATGATGTACTCTGCATATAAGTTAAATAAGCAGGGTGACAATATATAGCCTTGATGTACTCCTTTTCCTATTTGGAACCAGTCTGTTGTTCCATGTCCAGTTCTAACTGTTGCTTCCTGACCTGCATATAGGTTTCTCAAGAGGCAGGTTAGGTGGTCTAGTATTCCCATCTCTTTCAGAATTTTCCACAGTTTATTGTGATCCACACAGTCAAAGACTTTGGCATAGTCAATAACGCAGAAATAGATGTTTTTCCGGAACTCTCTTGCTTTTTCCATGATCCAGCAGATGTTCACAATTTGATCTCTGGTTCCTCTGCCTTTTCTAAAACCAGCTTGAACATCTGGAAGTTCACGGTTCACGTATTGCTGGAGCCTGGCTTGGAGAATTTTGAGCACTAGTTTACTAGCGTGTGAGATGAGTGCAATCGCGCGGTAGTTTGAGCATTCTTTCGCATTGCCTTTCTTTGGGATTGGAATGAAAACAGACCTTTTTCCAGTCCTGTGGCCACTGCTGAGCTTTCCAAACCCAAAAAAGATGTGGTTTTCATTATAGAGGACTGAAATGCAAAAGTACGAAGTCAAGAAACACCTGGAGTAACAGGCAAATTTGGCCTTGGAATACGGAATGAAGCAGGGCAAAGGATAATAGAGTTTTGCCAAGAGAATGCACTGGTCATAGCAAACACTATCTTCCAACAACACAAGAGAAGACTCTACACATGGACATCACCAGATAATCAACACCGAAATCAGACTGATTATATTCTTTGCAGCCAAAGATGGAGAAGCTCTATACAGTCAGCAAAAACATGACCAGGAGCTGACTGTGGCTCAGATCAAGAACTCCTTATTGCCAAATTCAGACTTAAATTGAAGAAAGTAGGTAAAACTGCTAGACCATTCAGGTATGACCTAAATCAAATCCCTTATGATTATACAGTAGAAGTGAGAAATAGATTTAAGGGACTAGATCTGATAGACAGAGTGCCTGATGAACCATGGATGGAGGTTCGTGACATTGTACAGGAGACAGGGATCAAGACCATCCCCATGGAAAAGAAATGCAAAAAAGGAAAATGGCTGTCTGGGGAGCCCTTACAAATAGCTGTGAAAAGAAGAGAAGTGAAAAGCAAAGGAGAAAAGGAAAGATATAAGCATCTGAATGCAGAGTTCCAAAGAATAGCAAGAAGAGACAAGAAAGCCTTTCTCAGCAGTCAATGCAAAGAAATAAAGGAAAACAACAGAATGGGAAAAACTAGAGATCTCTTCAAGAAAATTAGAGATACCAAGGGAACATTTCAAGCAAAGATGGGCTCGATAAAGGACAGAAATGGTATGGACCTAACAGAAGCAGAAGATATTAAGAAGAAGTGGCAAGAATACACAGAAAAACTGTACAAAAAAGAACTTCATGACCCAGATAATCACGATGGTGTGATCACTCACCTAGAGCCAGACATCCTGGAATGTGAAGTCAAGTGGGCCTTAGGAAGCATCACTATGAACAAAGCTAGTAGAGGTGATGGAATTCCAGTTGAGCTATTTCAAATCCTGAAAGACATTAAATATAAACTACACTAAAAAATTGTAAAAAGAACAAGACACATGTAGGAGCTAAACAATACCTACTAAACAACCAATGGATCAGTGAAGAAATCAAAGTGGATTAAAAAAGTAACTAGAAGCAAATGAAAATGGAAGTACTTACAATCCAAAACCTATGAGATGAGAAGTTTACAGCAATAAAATGTTACCTTAAGAAACAAGAAAAATCTCAAATAACGTAATCTTATACCTGAAGCAATAGACAAAGAAGAACATACGAAATGCAAAGTTAGTAGAAGGAAGGATATCATAAAGATTAGAACAGAAATAAATGAAATAGAGACAAACCAAATGATATACAAACATTAACTAAACTAAAAGCTGATTCTTTGAAAAGATAATATATATATAAATTATACATATAGATGGCAGGAATACACAGAAGAACCATACAAAAAGATCTTCACGACCCAGATAATCATGATGATGTGATCACTCATCTAGAACCAGACATCTTGGAATGTGAAGTCAAGTGGGCCTTAGAAAGCATCACTACAAACAAAACTAGTGAGGTGATGGAATTCCAGTAGAGCTATTTCAAATCCTGAAAGATGATGCTGTGAAAGGCTGCACTCAATATGCCAGCAAATTTGGAAAACTCAGCAGTGGCCACAGGACCGGAAAAGGTCAGTTTTCATTCCAATCCCAAAGAAAGGCAATGCCAAAGAATGCTCAAACTACCACACAATTGTACTCATCTCACACGCTAGTAAATTAGTGCTCAAAATTCTCCAAGCCAGGCTTCAGCAATATGAGAACTGTGAACTTCCTGATGTTCAAGCTGGTTTTAGAAAAGGCGGAGGAACCAATGATCAAATTGCCAACATCCGCTGGATCATGGAAAAAGCAAGAGAGTTCCAGAAAAATATCTATTTCTGCTTTATTGACTATGCCAAAGCCTTTGACTGTGTGGATCACAATAAACTGTGGAAAATTCTGAAAGAGATGGGAATACCAGACCACCTAACCTGCCTCTTGAGAAATCTGTATGCAAGCCAGGAAGCAACAGTTAGAACTGGACATGGAACAACAGACTGGTTCCAAATAGGAAAAGGAGTACGTCAAGGCTGTATATTGTCACCCTGCTTATTTAACTTGTATGCAGAGTACATCATGAGAAACACTGGACTGGAAGAAACACAAGCAGGAGTCAAGATTTCCAGGAGAAATATCAATAACCTCAGATATGCAGATGACACCACCCTTATGGCAGAAAGTGAAGAGGAATTTAAAAGCCTCTTGATGAAAGTGAAAAAGGAGAGTGAAAAAGTTGGCTTAAAGCTCAACATTCAGAAAATGAAGATCATGGCATCCGGTCCCATCACTTCATGAGAAATAGATGGAGAAACAGTGGAAACAGTGTCAGACTTTATTTTTTTGGACTCCAAAATCACTGCAGATGGTGACTGCAGCCATGAAATTAAAAGACGCTTACTCCTTGGAAGAAAAGTTATGACCAACCTAGATAGCATGTTCAAAAGCAGAGACATTCCTTTGCCGACTAAGGTCCATCTAGTCAAGGCTTTGGTTTTTCCTGTGGTCATGTATGGATGTGAGAGTTGGACTGTGAAGAAGGCTGAGCACCGAAGAATTGATGCTTTTGAACTGTGGTGTTGGAGAAGACTCTTGAGAGTCCCTTGGACTGCAAGGAGATGCAACCAGTCCATTCTGAAGGAGATCAGCCCTGGGATTTTTTGGAAGGACTGATGCTAAAGCTGAAGCTCCAGTACTTTGGCCACCTCATGTGAAGAGTTGACTGATTGGAAAAGACTTTGATGCTGGGAGGGATTGAGGGCAGGAGAAGAAGGGGACGACCGAGGATGAGGTGGCTGGATGGCATCATTGACTCAATGGGCACGAGTCTGAGTGAACTCCGGGAGTTGGTGATGGACAGGGAAGCCTGGCGTGCTGCGATTCATGGGGTCGCAAAGAGTCAGACATGACTGAGCGACTGAACTGAACTGATACATATATAAATATAAATTAATGGGCAACTTTTGTGTGATCACCCAGTGAACTATGATCTAAGACTTTTGGTCTCTCTGAGAGCCTCACAACAAAGCAAGAGCTCTTTCTCAAAAGGGAAAGAATTGTTTGATGAAGATCTGATTTTTCTTGAAAGTCCTAGAAACCACTGCAACTATTTTTCTAATTGGAATTTAGCACAGATACATCAAATTCTGATTCTCCCAGACACTTTAGACATCACTGGGTCTTAAGGACTGACTGGTTAGCTAAAGATCCACATAAATGATCCAGTGAAATGACTACATGCATAAGTCTTGACAATGAACTCATCTTATACTTCTGACAAAACTGACGGAGAACATTGCATTTAAAACTATAGTCACTATTGTCCAGGTAATAGATTTGAGTGGAGCTTGTGGTAAATAACCTGACTCCAATGCAGGAGTCATAAGAGCTGCAGAGTTTCCCCCTGGGTTGGGAGGACCCCCTGGAGGAGGTCATGGCACTCCACTCCAGTGTTCTTGCTGGGAGAATCTCATGGACAGAGGAGCCTGGTGGGCTGCAGTCCACGGGATCGCAAACAGTCATACACGACTGAGAGCACATAGCACATCGTTTCTGACATCCACAACAAGAATGGATTCTGCACAGGCCCTGCTTCATCACATCACTAGCTTTCAAACTAAAGTTCTGCACCAGGGGTATTGATCAGCAGAGCCTAGATCTTATGTCCAAGCCATAGCCGAGAGGGGAGCTAAGAAAGCAAATATTTAGCTTTTTCCCAGACATTTCTGAATATAAGAAGGGGATTTAAATTCTGAGCTGTCAAAATACTTATAAAAGTCCATTTCATTATGCATTCAATAGATGTTTATTGATCTGAATTAAACTGACCCCACTTCTGTCCTTTTACATTATGATAAAATATGAGAAAGTGTGAAGTAAGGTTTAGCAGCTGGTCCCACAGCCGAGAGATGCCTGAGAATCTGACCCTGAATTTACTCCTTGCACCACTGATCTCCAGAACATCGTGAGTTAAGATAATATATGATTTAACTGTGTGCCATTCTCTAACAAAAAGATTGTACCTTATGAAGAAAATAAACCCTGGGTTCCCTAAAAAACTTAAAATAGAACTACCATATGATTCTGCAATCCGACTCCTGGGCATATACCTGAAGAAAACTCTAATTTGAAAAGATATATACACCCCAGTGTTCACTGAAGCACTATTGGCAATACCCAAGACATGCAATCACCCTAAATGGTCAAGAAGAGGTGAAAGAATAAAGAAGATGTGGTATATATACATATACAATGTATGTATATATGTGTATGTATGTATATATTACTCTCTCTATATATAATTGAATACTATTCAGCCATAAAAAAGAATGAAATAATGCCACTTTTAGCAACATAGGTGGACACAGAGATTATCGTACTAAGTGAAATAAATCAGAGATAGATATCATTTGATATCACTAATATGTATAATCTAAAAAATTGATACAAATTAACTTATTCACAAACCATAAATAGATTCACAGATATAGAAAATAAACTTAAGGTTACCAAAAGAGAAAGGAGAAAGAGGGATAAATTGGGAGTTTGGGATTAACAGATACACAGGACTGTATATAAAATAGATAAACAGCAAGGATTTGATATATGACACAGGGAACAATATTCAATATCTTATAATAACCTATAATGGAAAAGAATTTGAATATATATGCATATACATATATATATAATTGAATCACTCTGCTGTACATCTGAAACTAACACAACACTGCAAATCAACTATACTTCAATAAAAAGATAAAATAATCTTTTTGAACATATGGATGAACTTCCTGTTTCAAAAATCTTGGAATTCTGTTATCTGTTAGCGCTATATATGTTGCAAGACATCAAAAATCAGATGAGCTTAATGAGGCGAATCTATAACCAAAAGCAGTTTCTAGTTCAGTCAGATTGATCATGCAGTTCAAAAGCCATTGCCCAGAACCAAGTTTGTCTTTCTTTCTCTGCACTGCCTTCCACAGTCTCAGTTTCCTATATGGTTATTATACAACACCCAATGACCCCTCCCACCAACACACACACACAGAGACACAAAAACAGACTCTGCTTATAATGGTAGCCAAATAGATGCCTTAGTTATAAACCTGAGAGACTCATAAGCTTATTTTAGTAACTGTTGTAGAAGAAAAGCAGAATCTTCTCTTTTCCAGAAAAGCTTGGCAAGTATCTCCTTACATCATAATACCTTTGAATGACTTGTGTGTCCATCTCTGAACTCTGTATTATGACTCTGAAACTGGGATGGCTAGCTTAATTTAAGATTATCAAACTCAACCTGGAAATCAGGAGTAGGTAAAACTGCCCCCAAAAAACTGAATGAGAATGAAAAAGGATGGTTCCATTAGAGGAAACATCTTAGAAAGTCAGGGGACTATTGGTAGAAAAGGAGGAAATAGGTATGAGAAGACACATAATAAAAGCCCAACCTGGATTGGTTTGAATTTTCAGTGTAATTACAACTACCTTCTTTTTGAGTGATTAAGAACTATGCAGTCCATTAAGTAGTATTACTACTATGTATTTTTTAAAGGATTAAGCAATTTTTCAGTGATAGAATCCATTCATAGTTCCTAAGTTATTATCTTTCTCAAATCTTTATATATGCTGTTAAATATCAATCCAAAAACTCAGATCAGATGTTTCTATTTGACCCTGCACTGATAGTGTTAAGCATTGTTGTCAGGGACACCAAGCTGTGTCATATACAGATTTACAAGCTTTACCTGTGTCCCTATGCACCATGCCCTTTGACTATTCTTTAGATCAGAATTCCTTGAGATGTTTTCAGTGCTAAGAATAATCTCCAAAATTACTGTGAAAAATCTCTCTCAAATATCCTAAATTGAGGACCCTGAAAATAATGGTCACGTGGGAACTCTGGGAAGTTCTATCTCTAAAAATGTCTTGAACTTGTGGATTTTTATGTCCCAATAAGAAACACCACCTTGTGCAGTGTATCTTTCTCTTTCTTTCTCCAGGAGTTCTCTTGAAACATCAAAATCAGTCCCCAAACTGTCATAACAGCTTAACTCCATACTTCTACAGTACAATTACATTTCATGAAAAGCCAATAGTGTGCTAAAATTTTTTTTTTTTAAGCAGCTAAATTGTGCCTTCCTAGTTGACATTGACTTATTGTAGCTAAGCTGACGGTCTCTGGCACCCAACTGAGTAACCAGAATAATGCATTTTTATCTACTGGTGACAACCTTTGAATAGGAAGCAACCTAGGAAGGAGGGGAAGGAGACAGGTATGTCAGTTGGTGCAGAAACAGGCAGCACAACATTTAGCTTCCTCTGTACCTGGGCTCTGAAAGAATGCTAGGCAAGCTGCCAGCTTTTGTTCTGATGCCCCAAAGGCAAAATACTTGCTGAGGTCGCACTGCCACTTCCAGACAGCAGAGAGAGTTTTGCCTTTGTGGATGACCTCTCCAGAAGTTCACGGCTTGGAGTCGCTGGTTTTCTGCACTGCCCAACTTACTCAGCAAACCTGGGATGAGAGAGTGCTAGGGAAGCATTTTCATGTATTCACTTTTCACATCCTGTCATTTGCAGTGACCTCAGGGAGACAGTACATGGCATTTGTCAAAGCAGCAGAAACAACGTGTCTGGGGGACTTTGACTCAAGTTGCTTTCTAATTTGAGATGGCAGCAATCTATAAGAACTGCTCTGGTGAGTGTGAAGGAGAAGGATAGCAGGGGCTCTCTGCCTGTGTAGCCGTGTTATTTCTGATAATGCTGAATTATATTAAGTGAATTAATGCTTTGAAGTCAAGCCACATCTGTCTAATTGTGTAGCCCAGTTTGACTCCTGGATCGGGAAGATCCCCTGGAGAAGGGATAGGCTGCCCACTCCAGTATTCTTGGGCTTCCCTGGTGGCTCAGCTGGTAAAGAATCCGCCTGCAATGCGGGAGACCTGGGTTTGATCCCTGGGTTGGGAAGATCCCCAGGAGAAGGGAAAGGCTGCCCACTCCAGTATTCTGGCCCAGAGAATTCCAGGGACTATACAGTCCATGGGGTCACAAAGAGTCAGACAAGACTGAGTGACTTTCACTGAGAAGTAAATGTCTTTTGTGAAAATAGTAAAATACACCAAATGTTTCCTTTTATATATTTAGTTATTTACCAAGCCACAGAGATTCTTATATTTTTACATTATTATTCTCCATTAGAACAATAGAGAAAATATTTGTATTACTTCCAACCTCACCATCATCACAATAACTTCTACTATCCCATACGCTCCAATCTTTCACAATGTGTATACAGAACTTACATCATAATCACTGTGTAAATCACTGTTATCTTAGAGTAAATGCTAGTTTATATTCTCCCTGATTTCAAAGAACATTATTTAATAAACATTATCCCAATGTTTTGCCTGTACTTCATAAAAATTATTTTCTTTTGTATTATTCCATTGAATTGGTGAACAATATTTCATTAAACAATTCTATTGTTGGACATTTAAGTTGTTCCAAATTATATTATAAATAATGCTGCAATTAACATCTTGCAGTAGAGAAATTTGGGGAAGAAAAAAATTGTTTTTCTAGGAACAAAAGCAGCACATGCTCATTGCCTAAAACATGGAAAACAAAACAAAAAATCTAAAAAAAAAAAAAATTATCTGTAGCCCCACTACCCAGAAGTAACTATTTTTACTTTGGTAATGTCCTTCCATGCATTTAAGGAATTTTTTCAATGTTATAATATTATATATAGTATTTTGTATCCTCTTGCTTCATTATAAATCATGTGATTAAATTCACATTTAATTCATGTGATAAATTCACTACTCATAAAGTCTGATAAGCTTCATCTTTATAAACAGTCATACCTGAGTCTAAATCCAATTTTCATCATTTACCAGATATGTGGCTTTCAGGTGGTGTATAATATCTCCAGGTATTAGATTGTTATGAGGATTAAATTTTGAAATGTATTTAAGTGCATTAAATGGTACATATTAAGTACAGATGGCCGCCCTGGTAGCTCAGCTAGCAGAGAATCTGTCTGCAATGCAGGATACCCCAGTTCAATTCCTGGGTCCAGAAGATCCCCCTGCAGAAGAGATAGGCTACCCACTCCAGTATTCTTGGGCTTCTCTCTGCTCAGATAGTAAAGAATCCACCTGCAATGTGGGAGAGCTAGGTTCAATCCCTGTGTTGGAAAGATCCCTTGGAGGAGGGCATGGCAACCCACTCCAGTATTCTTGCCTGGAGAATCCCCATGGACAGAGGAGCCTGGCAGGTTACTGTCCATGATGTCACAAAGACTTGGACACAACTGAGCGATTAAGCACAGCACAGCATTAAATACAGTTGTCTTCTCATCCCTGAGGGTATATGGTCCAAGACCCCCAGTGATGCCTGAAACTGCATGTGGTGTTGAACCGCATCTATATTATGTTGCTTTCTATACATACATAACTGTGATAAAGTGTAAAAGTTAATCAGTAAAGGAGCAATGATCATAACTAGGAATAAAATAGAATAATTATAACAATATGTTTTACTAAAACTTACATGAATGTGGTATCCTTCTCTCCATTGAAATATCTTACTATGCAAATTTAATGCATTTTCCATCTCAGCTAAGTAAGCACTGTGTAGCTTGTAGTTTGAGGTGCCACATCAAAACTACCACAAAACTTATTTTCCTTCTTCATGATTTTAAAGATAGAAGATTTATTCTTACTGCAGATCTAAACAACCTCAGCACACAATTTTTTTTTCTTTCCTTATCCATGGAGAACTTCTACCTTTTCACTTAAAGGAATCACTTTATAGCTTCTCTTTGGTGTATCCATGTTGCCAACATTGCTAGTCTTGCGAGTTGGGGCCATTTTTTAGTAAAATCAGGGTCACATGAACATAAGCACCATGTCACCACAATAGTGCATCTGATAACCTAATGATTACTAAGTGGCTAACGTGGACAAAGGGATGCTTCAAATCCCAGAAAGGATGGAGCAGGATAGGGCCAGATTTCATCCTGCTTCTCAGAATGGTGTGTAATTTAAAACTTAGGAATTATTCCTAAAATCTTCCATTTAATGTTTAATGAATATTACTATTTTGCATGATTTTAATTGTACCATATAATTTTATTGTATAAAGAATATAATTAACTCATCCCCAATTATTGGTATTTAACTTAGTCTCACTTTTTCAATAGTATAAAGAAAAAGATCATAAACATCTTCATTGAATAATAGTGCACTCAGTTCACTAGCTCAGTCGTGTCTGACTCTTTGAGACCCCAAGGACATCAGCATGGCAGTTGTCCATCATCAACTCCAGAGCCTCAAACTCATGTCCGTTGAGTCAGCAATGCCATCTAACCATCTCATCCTCTGTCATCCCCTTCTCCTCCTGCCTGCAATCTTTCCTAGCAGCAGGGTCTTGTCCAATGAGTCAATTCTTCATATCAGGTGGCCAAAGTACTGGAGTTTCAACTTCAGCATCAGTCCTTCCAGTGAATATTCAGGACTGATTTCCCTTAGGATTGACTGGTTTGATCTCATTGCAGTCTAAGGAACTCTCAAGAGACTTCTGCTGCTGCTGCTGCTAAGTCACTTCAGTTGTGTCCAACTCTGTGAGACCCTAGAGACAGCAGCCCACCAGGCTCCCCTGTCCCTGGGATTCTCCAGGCAAGAGACTTCTACAACACCACAATTCAAAAGCAACAATTCTTTGCCACTCAGTCTTCTTTATGGTCGAACACTTACATCCATACTTGACTACTGAAAAAACCATAGTTTGACTGGAAGGACCTTTATTGGCAAAGTAACATCTCTGCTTTTTAATATGCTGTCTAGGTTGGTCATAGCTTTTCTTCCAAGGAGCAAGCATCTTTTAATTACTTGGCTGCAATCACCACCCGCAGTGATTTTGGAGCCCAGAAAAATAAAGTTTCTCACTCTTTCCACTGTTTCTCTGTCTATTAGCCATGAAGTGATAGAACCAGACACCATGATCTTGTTTTTTGAATGTTGAGTTTTAAGCCAGCTTTTTCACTTTCCTCTTTCACTTTAATTAAGAGGCTCTTCAGTTCCTCTTCACTTTCTGACATAAGGATGGTGTCATCTGCTTATCTGAGGGTATTGATATTGCTCCCGGCAATCTTTATTCCAGCTTGTGCTTCATCCAGCCTGGCATTTTGCATGATATACTCTGCATAAAAGTTAAATGAGCAGGGTGACAATATACAGCCTTGAGGTACTCCTTTCCCGATTGGAAGCAGTCTGTTGTTCTATGTCCAATTCTAATTATTGCTTCATGAACCACATAGATTTCTCAGGAGGCAGGTAAGGCGGTCTGGTATTCCCATATCTTTAAGAATTTTCCACAGTTTGCTGTGATCCACACAGTAAAAGGCTTTGGCATAGTCAATAAAGCAGAAGTAGAGGTTTTTTTCTAGAACTCTCTTGCTTTTTCTACGATCCAACAGATGTTGTCAATTTGATCTCTAGTTCCTCTGCCCTTTCTAAACCCAGCTTGAACATCTGGAATTTCTTGGATCACATAATGTTGAAGCCTCACTTGGAGAATTTTGAGCATTACTTTGCTAGAGTGTAAAATGAGTGCAAGTGTGTGGTAGTTTGAACATTCTTTGGCATTGCCTTTCTTTGGGATTGGAATGAAAATTGACCTTTTCCAGTCCTGTGATCACTGCTGAGTTTTCCAAATTTGCTAACATATTGAGTGCAGCACTTTCACAGCATCCTCCTTTAGGATTTGAAATAGCTCAACTGGGATTCCATCACCTCCACTAGCTTTGTTCATAATGACGCTTCCTAAGGCCCATGAGTCTGAGTGAACTCCAGGAGTTGGTGATGGACAGGGAGGCCTAGCATGCTGCAATTCATGGGGTTGCAAAGAGTTGGACACTACTGAGCGACTGAACTGAACTGAACTGAATTGAAGGCCCATTTGACTTTGCATTCCAGGATGTCTGGCTCTAGGTGAGTGATCACACCGTCATGGTTATCTGGGTCATGAAGATCTTTTTCTTATAGTTGTTCTGTGTATTCTTTCCACCTCTTCTTAATACCTTCTGCTTCTGTTAGGTCCATACCATTTCTGTCCTTTATTGTGCCCATCTTTGCATGAAATATTCCATTGTTAGCTCTAAGTTTCTTGAAGAGAACTATAGTCTTTTCCATTCTATTTTTTCCTCTATTTCTTTGCATTGATCACTGAAGAAGGCTTTCTTTTCTCTCCTTGCTATTTTTTGGAATTCTGCATTCAGATGGATATATATTTCCTTTTCTCCTTTGCCTTTAGCTTCTCTTCTTTTCTCAGAGATCTGTAAGGTCTCCTCATACAACCATTTTGCCTTTTCAATTTCTTTTTCTTGGGGATGGTCTTAATCACTGCCTCCTGTTCAATGTCACAAACCTCTGTCCATATTTCTTCAGATACTCTATCAGATCTAGTCCCTTGAGTCTATTTGTCACATCCACTGTATAATTATAAGGGATTTTATTTAGGTCATACCTGAATGGTCTAGTGATTTTCCCTACTTTCTTCAATTGAAGTCTGATTTGGCAATAAGGAGTTCATGATCTGAGCCACAGTCAGCTCCTGGCCTTGTTTTTGCTGACTCTAAAGAGCTTCTCCATCTTTGGCTGCAAAGAATATAATCAGTCTGATTTCAGTATTGACCATCTGGTGATGTCCATGTGTACAGTGATTTCTTGTGTTTTTGGAAGAGTGTTTGCTATGACCAGTGTGTTCTCTTGGCAAAACTCTCTCAGCCTTTTCCCTGCTTCATTCTGTCCTCCAAGGCCTAATTTGCCTGTTACTCCAGGTATCTCTTGATGTCATACTTTTGCATTCCAATCCCCGATAATGAAAAGGATATCTTTTGGGGATGTTAGTTCTAGAAGGTCTTGTAGGTCATCATAGAACCATTCAACTTCAGCTTCTTCGGCATTAGTGGTTGGGGCATAGGCTTGAATTACTGTGATATTGGATAGTTCGCCTTGGAAATAGAGATCATTCTGTTGTCTTTGAGAATGCATTCAAGTACTGCATTTCAGACTCTTTTATTGACTATGAGGGCTACTCCATTTCTTCTAAGGGATTCCTGTCCACAGTAGTAGATATAATGATCATCTGAATTAAATTCACCCATTCCAGTCCATTTTAGTTCACTGATTCCTAAAATGTTGATGTTCACTCTTGCCATCTCCTGTTTGACCACTTCCAATTTAACTTGATTCATGGACCTGACATTTCAGGTTCTTATGCAATATTGTTCTTTACAGCATTGGACTTTACTGCCATCACCAGTCACATCCACAACTGGGCGTTGTTTTCATTGTGGCTCTGTCTCTTCATTCTTTCTGGAGGTATTTCTCCACTCTTCTCCAGGTGCATATTGAGCAACTACCAACCTGAGGAGTTGATCTTTTAGTCTCATATCTTTTTTCCTTTTTATACTCTTCATGGGGCTCTTAAGGTGAGAATGCTGAAGTGGTTTGCCATTCCTTTCTCCAGTGGACCACACTTTGTCAGAATTTTCCACCATGACCTGTCTGTCTTGGGTAGCCCTACACAGCACGGCTCATAGTTTCAATGAGTTCGACAAGGCTGTGGTCCATGTGATCTGTTTGGTTAGTTTTCTGTGATTGTGTTTTTCATTCTGTCTGCCCTCTGATAAGAATAAGAATGAGAAGCTTATGGAAGCTTCCTGATAGGAGAGATTGACTGTGGGAGCAACTGGGTTTTGTTCTGATGGCGGGGCCATGCTCAGTAAATCTTTAATCCAATTTTTTGTTGATGAGTAGGGCTGTGTTCCCTCCCTGTTGTTTGGCCTGAGTCTCTGCTGGAGATTCCTGGACACTCACAGGCAAGTCTGGCTCAGTCTCTTGTGGGGACACTGCTCCTTTCTCCTGGCTCCTGGTGCACACAAGGTTTTGTTTGTGCCTACCAAGAGTCTGTTTCCCCAGGCCTGTGGACGTTCTGTGATCAAATCCCACTGAGCTCCAAAGTCAAATTCCTTGAGAGTTCTCTGTCCCTTTGCCAAATCCCCAGGTTGGAAAATCTGTTGTGGGTCCTAGGACTTTCTTAATAGTGCAAGAATTTCTTTGGTATAATTGTTCTGCAGTTTGTGGGTTGTCTGCTTGGTGGCTCTGTACCCCCCTAATTCTTTAGCATAAATATATAGCAGCATAATTGTTGTGTCAAAGGATATAACTGTTTTTCAATTTTTAATGAATGTAGTAAAAAAACAGTCCAGAAAATGCTGCCTAATTTATACTCCCACACACAACTCACTGCCCTTCTGACTTGTTTACAAGAAAAACTGATTGATGTAAGGAGAGATAAAAATACATGAGCCAAATTTTTGAAAAAAACCCTCTGTATAACTGAGGATGGAGTGGATATAATTTAATATGTGCAACCAGTGATGTACTCCTTTCATTTAAATTTTCATGGGCTATTATTGCTACTATATTCAGTCTGAAAATAAACTCCCTTAGAAGAAGATCTTCAAATCACAGTATCCAAAGTGTCAAACTAAGACTTTTAAAAAGTAATGAAGCATATTGAAATCACATTACTTTAAAAATATATATTACTAACACTTTTGTAAGAATAAATGATTGAGCATATAATAAACCAAAACTCAAGAGGATAACAAATAATCCTGATAATATTGTTGCTGATATTAGTGACAACCCATCTCACAATTTTTAATTTAATAATGTAAGATATTATATTTCCTCTAAAATATTCACATATCACAGGATAGATATTTGACATTTTTTACTTAAATACATGACTTCCCTGGTGTCTCAGACAGTAAAGTGTCTGCCTACAATGAGGGAGACCCGGGTTCGATCCCTGGGTCAGAAAGATCCCCTGGAGAAGGAAATGGCAATCCACTCCAGTACTCTTGCCTGGAAAATCCCATGGACAGAGGGTCCGGGTAGGCTACAGTTCATGGGGTCGCAAAGAGTCGTACACTACTGAGCGACTTCACTCTCACTTTCACTTAAATGCATAAAACCAACAGCCTAACAAGTTCACAAAATTTCATTACAGAAAAGCTATACTATATCATTCAATAATATAAAAGAGTTGTATTAAATGCATCCCTTACATTTCTGAATATTATTATTGGATCTCTGTCATAGCAAAAGCTTATACTGTACAGGAAGTGATTTAGTATCTTTTATTAAGAGATTCCTTTGTGAACACTTTAAAAAGAAGGAAATTTTGGTTTAGGTAGTCTACAGGAATTATTCAAACAGCCCCCAAATTAAGACATTTTATTGATTTTCTAAATTTGGGTTGAAATTTACCAGAAAATCCCTGAATGACCAAAAGCCCTTTTGACTTTCAGACACTTATCCGAACCCACGAAGTGTCAGAGACAATACATGTCCTGAGCTCTCAAGGAGAAAATCTTTTCCTAATGTCTAATGGCTAATGACATAAAAAAAGATAGCACCTATCTTATCAAAGTATGCAATCATTTAAAATAAATTAGTTAAGTCCCATAAAGATTTTCAGCCTTGATAACTAGAAGGGTGATCTTTCTACACTTCAGGCTAACATGCTAATGTCATCACCTTGCAACCCTCTATTCCCTGCAGGCTTCCGCCTTGCAAATGTGAATCCATCTGTGAATCTGTTGCAAAGTAAATCAGAAGAGTGTGGTTGAGTCAGCAAAAATCTAACACCACTTCAAAAAAGTCACTCCATTTATGCATGCCTTATAATACTGGGCTTATAGCATCATCCACCTATGAAGCAAATCAAATGTAGCTGCATCTTAACCATATCAGTTCCTTACTAAGAGTAAGAATTCACACTGTCAGTTGTAACACTGTGACTTCATTTGTCATTAACCAAAGTGGAGTTCACTGATGTTCTAGTTTTCATTTTATTACATACTAAAATTCTCAGATTTGCTTTCATATCTCTGACCTTACTTAGAATGCAATATGTTAGTTAAGTTAAATATCCTCTACTCTCTACAACCTGTGTTATCTTAAATAAGTTTCTCAATCTCTCTGGACCTTAGTTTTCTCATTTGTAAAATTGGAATCAGAATACAATTCTTGTAGCATTGCTTTAGACATTTCTCAAAAGATATAGATCAAATTTATAGTTGATTGTGGCTCAGATCATGAGCTCCTTATTGCAAAATTCAGGCTTAAATCAAAGAAAGTAGGAAAAACCACTAGACCATTTAGGTACAACCTAAATTAAATTCCTTATCATATACAGTGGAGGTGACAAACAAATTCAAGGGATTAAGTCTGGTAGACAGAGTGTCTGAAGAACTATGGACAGAGGTTCATAACTCTGTACAGGAGGTGGTGATCAAAACTATCCCAAAGAAAAAGAAATGAAAGAAGAAAATTGGTTGTATGAGGAAGCCTTACAAGTAGCTGGAAGAGAAGCAAAAGGCAAAGGAGAGAGGGAAAGATATACACAACTGAACGCAGAGTTCCAGAGAATATCAAGGAGAGATAGGAAAACCTTCTTAAGTAAACAGTGCAAAGAAATAGAGTGAAACAATAGAATGGGAATGACTAGAGATCTCTTCAAGAAAACTGGAAACACCAAGGGAACATTTCATGGAAAGATGGGTACAATAAACAACAGAAACAGCAAGAACCTAGCAGAAGCAGACGAGATTAAGAAGAGGTTGCCAAAATACACAGAACTATACAAAAAAAGGTCTTAATGACCTGGATAACTGCAGTGGTATGATCACTAACCTAAAGTGAGACATCCAGGAGTGTGAAGTCAAGTTGGCTTTAGGAAGCACTATTTGTTTGTTCATACTATGAACAAAACTAGTAGATGTGATGGAATTCCAGCTAAGCTATTTAAAACTCTAAAACATAATGCTATTTAAGTGTTTCACTCAATTTGCAAGCAAATTTGGAAAACTCAGCAATGGTCACAGCGTTGGAAAAGATCAGTTTTCATTCCAATCCCAAAGAAGGGCAATGACAAAGAATGTTCAAGCTACCACAGAATTGCACTCATTTCACATGCTAGCTAGGTAACGCTCAAAATCATTCAAGTTAGGCTTCAACAGTACATGAACTGAAATTCCAGATGTACAAGCTGGATTTAGAAAAGGCAGAGGGACTAGAGATTAAATTGTCAACTTCTGTTGGATCGTAGAGAAAGAAAGGGAATTAAAAAAAAAAAAAAAACACCTTCTCATGCTTCGTAGACTAGGCTAAAGCCTTTGACTGTGTGGATCACAACAAACTGTGAAAATTCTTGAAAAGATGGAAATACCAGACCATCTTACCTGTCTCCTAAGAAACCTGTATGCAGGTCAAGAAGCAACAGTTAGCACCAGACATGGAACAACAGACTGGTTCAAAATCAGGAAAGGAATATAGCAAAGCCATATATTGACACTTTGTTTATTAAACTTCTATATAGAGTACATCATGCAAAATGCTGGGCTTGATGAAGCTTAAACTGGAATCAAGATTGCCAGGGGAAATAGTAACAGCCTCAGATATGCAGATGATACCACTTAAATGGCAGAAAGTGAAGGGGAACTAAAGAGCCTCTTGATGAGGGTGAAAGAGAAGAGTCAAAAAGCTGGCTTATGTATACCTTTGGCTGATTCATGTTGAGGTTTGACAGAAAATAATAAATTCTGTAAAGCAATTATCCTTCAATTAAAAAATAAATAAATTTATTTAATTAAAAAAACCCTCAACATTCAAAAAACTAAGATCATGGCATCTGGTCCCATCACTTCATGGCAAACAGACAGAAAAAGTGGAGACAGTGACAGATTTTATTTTCCTGGGCTCCAAGAAAGTAAAATCTAAATCTAAGATCAATGCAGACAGTGACTACAGCCATGAAACTAAAAAATGCTTTCTCCTTGGAAGAAAAGCTATGAGAAACCTAGACAGTGTACTAAAAAGCAGAGACACCACTTTGCCAACCAAGTCCATATAGTCAAAGCTATGGTTTTTCCAGTAGTCATGTATGGATGTGAGAGTTGAACAATAGAGAAGGCTGAGCGCCAAAGAATTGATGCTTTTGAACTGTGGTGCTAGAGAAGACTTTTGAGAATTCCTTGGACAGCAAGGAGATCAAACCAGTCATTCCTAAATGAAATCAATTCTGAATAGTCATTGGAAGGACTGATGCTGAGGCTGAAACTCCAATACTTTGGCCAACTCTTTGGAAACGACCCTGATGCTGGGAAAGATTGAGGGCAAGAGGAGAAGAGAGCGGCAGAGGATGAGATGTTTGGATGGCATCACCAACATAGTGGACATGAGTTTGAGTACATTCCAGGAGATAGTGAAGGACAGGGAAGCCTGGCATGCTGCAGCCCATGGGGCTGCAGAGTCAGACATGACTTAGCGATTAAACAGCAACAACAAAATCTAGATTAAATTTATAGCACAGTATCTGGCACATAATACATTGTTCAGTTAACCATACCTATTATCATTAATTTCAGTATTTCTTAATTAATATTGATCATTAGATTGTTAATAACACATCCTTAAGATTTTCTTCTGACAAACATTAGATGCACTAAACAATTGGTAAACAAATAAAATGTTGGCTTAACTAAAATAATGCCATTGTTAATACTCTATGCAGTTCAGATTAAAAAAAATCTATTTAAAACTCAATTTGAGACATGTATGCACAGCAAGTGGTAAAAAAAAAAAAAAAATCTAAGAAACATGCTGCTTTTGAGTTGTCTAAGTGGCAACTCTGCAATAGTCAATTTCACATCAACAGAAACTAATAGTTCAAGGCAGAGATGGGTTCAAGCCCATTTGCTCTCAATGGACCTCCACCCAGAGCTGTAAGTCATGATATTTGAAAGCTCACCTTGATAGCAAGCAGAGCTTGCAGCCTACCCTGCTCTTGGCATTAAACACTCACTAAACTCAAGCCTTGTGCACTCAATAAGATGAAATGCACGTATTGAAAAAACCAAAATCAAATATGTATGCAAAAGTTGATGGCAAACACTGAAAATAGACCCCAAAACAACAGAACACATAAATCAAAAGCCTTCAACAATCAAAAATAATGTTTTAGATATATTGAGGTAAAATTTCTATCCCACTAATTTTGTGAGCAGTAATCCCCTGCTCACAAAAGCCGCTGAGTATTCAAGAGACCAGAATTGTCTAAATCGTTTTAACTCCTTTTTTCCACATTTTTTTCTCTCTCCTCTGACCCACTCTACACACAATTTCCATAACAAGCTTACCAAACATTAATTAACATATCAATTAAAGGTCATCAGTGATTTTCCATAATTCACAGGATGACGTCCCCAATTTTGTCTGACCCCTCCCTGTCTCTGCAATTCCATATCCTGCCCATCTCTGCCTGTGTGCACTCTGTATTTAATCTTGACTACCACTTATGCATCAAATATCCACCTTATCCTCTTTCTCCTTTGACTGCTTTGGTGCAGTCAGGCTCTTCTATTATAGCCTACATTTATTTCCCTCCAGATTCAGTTCAAAGTCAAACCTCAGAACCTGGTCGTTAACATAAATGAATAGATTCAAAAATAAATGAGGGCTGTAAGACTATGGGACCAAAACTACAGCCCTTCGATTTTTTCAAGAGGTGCTCCTCTCACATCCGCCCCCAACTCTGATGGAGGGAAGATGCAAACCCAAATTGAGGGAGATTAAAAATCTACTAATCTGAAGACTGTGAGCTCAAAATACAAATTACATTCAGTTACAGAAAAGTAAAGTGTATTGCTCAGTTGAGTTTTGGGTCTGCGGATATACCTGCCCCACATCTGCAAATCAGACCAGCCCAGCACTGTCTTCCACAATGATCCTGCTGCCCAGTGATTCCTTTTTCCTCCCAAATACTGAGAGTTTGTAGTTGGAAGCAACTACTAAAGGCAATTTATATTTTTATATCTTTGGAGGCTTCTTCCTCTACGTAACCATTCCACAAGTTTCTGAAGGGGCCACATCTGTGTTTCACCATCCAGCCCTGAAGCTGGAATACTCCGGAGTAAATCCTTTGTGTTTCGCTGAGAATTCTGAGCCACCAGGGAAACCCTTCCCCCAGTGGTGGAACACAGATGTGGTCCCTCCAGAAACTTGAGGAAAGGTCTTATAGAGGAAGAAGTTACCAAAGAGCTCAGATGGGAAAGAATCTGCCTACAATGCAGGAACCCGAATTCAATCCCTGGATTGGGAAGACCCTCAGGAGAAAGGAATGGCTACCCACTCCAGTATTCTTGCTTGGAGAATTCCATGGACAAAAGAGTCTGGTGGGCTACAGTCCATGGGGGCTCAAAGAGTCAGACACGACTGAGAAACTAACACACACAAACACATACTTGGGGAAACAGACTAAAGATATGAGAGGGAAGCCAGGAGCATAGATGGATCCACCTGCTGCAGAGATAGATTGGACTCCTTTTGTACAAGCGATTGTTACTTCCATCACATTCCTGGAGGAATCTAAACCACTCAGTGCAAGTGAAGTCCCTAGAGTCGTGGCCCACAGCACTCCTCCACTGCCTGCCAGGACAGACAGAACACGCGCTGTGCCGTGCTTAGTCTGACTCTTTGCGACCCCATGGACTCTAGCCCGAAAGGCTCCTCTGTTCTGAAACTCCCCTGGCAAGAATGCTGGAGTGAGTTGCCATCCGTCCTCTAGGGCATTCTCCCAACCCAGGGATAGAACCCAGATCTCCCGCATTGCAAGCGGATTCTTTACCATCTGAGCCACCAGGGAAGCCCATGAATACTGGAGAGGGTAGCCTATCCCTTCTCCAGGGGATCTCCCCAAACCAGAATTGAGCTGGGCTCTCCTGTATTGCAAGCGGATTCTTTACCAGGGAAGCCCCAGACAGAACATCCATACTCCCTTGGAAATTAAGTCCCTGCTGCTTTTGTGTAATAGATACTTTTTGCAGAACATCTGCAGATTTAGCCTAAATCAAGGAACTTTGCAGCCCATGGGGTTTATTGATAGATTCCATGGGAATAAAGTTCTGTTAAGGAAGGTTTCATATTTACAACAAAAAGCCTAGGGTATGCAGGTGGGAAGAAAGGTTTGCCTCTACATAGCCTGACTTCTGCCCTATTTTCTGTTAATACTTCATTGTGAAAGTATGAATCCAATAGTGAGTCCCTCCCCAAATAATGGTGCTTTATTCCCAGCTGTTTTCCTAGAACTTAGGAATTCCATTATCAGGTAGATAAACCTGGAGCCTATTATACAGAATGAAGTAAATCAGAAAGAGAAAGACAAATAATACATATTAACTCCTATATATGGGATTTAGAAAGACGGTATCAACGATCCTATATTCAAGACAGCAAAAGAGATAAAGACGTAAAGAACAAACTTTTGGACTCAGTGGGAGAAGGTGAGGGTGGGATGATTTGAGAAAACAGCCTTGAAACATGTATGTTACCATATGGAAAATAAATGATCAGTGTAAGTTCAATACATGAAACAGGGAACTCAAAGCTGGTGCTCGGGGACAACCCAGAGGGACAGGGTGGGGAGGGAGGTGAGGGGAGGGGTTCAGGACAAGGGCACACATGTATACCTATGGCTGATTCATGTTGATGTATGGCAAAAACCATCACAGTATTGTAAAGTAACAATCCTCCAATTAAAATAAATACATTAATTTTTTTAAAAGTCACCCATCTTCCTTGGATTAATGGTATGCAGGCTCTTCTATAGGCTAGCGTGAGGTCTTGCATCACCCATCCCTTTATTTTTGTTTTATCATCTAATACATATGACAGAGTGGGACACCAGGATTGGGGTCAAGTTGAGAAGTCACATTGCATAGGGGACCTTACTCATCCTCTAGCATTCGCAGCATGGTTTTATGGTGTTGGCACAGGGCAGCCCTGGTGTTCATGGGTCCAGGGGTCTCTGATAAATGGTTTCACTTAAATCTGTTACTTCTGTTTTAAAATAGTGCGTTATTTAATCTTCAAAAAAAGAAGTCATTCACTATGATGTGTCATTCAAATAGCCAGAGGCATCTGGAGTTTCTAACAGCTGGAACCCAAAGATCCTTCTAAAAGGAAGCCCCCCCTCACCCCATGCTGCCACTTACACATTCTAACTCAAGGCAGAAGTTCCCTGTGGTTTGCTGAAAAGTAACACATGACTGCCCAACACTTAGTAATTAACACATCATTGAAAATCCACTATTCTTCAATTTACTTTTTTATTTTAAAAAACAAAGCAGTAAATAAAAACAGATTTCAATCAAATCTGTCACCCAAAGAAAGAAAGGAAAGAAGGAAGTAGGAAAGAAAAGATGCCCTCCAGAGTCAATTTAATATCATGAACCAGCCAGGGCTGAGTGGCCAGGTTTTTCTGTATTCTTCTAATGTTCTTCAACCCTCTTTTTAGCCTTTCCTATAAACAGATATATCTGTATTTCTTTTTTTACTTGTTATTTATTTTTAAATAGCCTTGTTTGAGGTAGGTAGAATAATGTGAAAGTGTTAGTCCCTCAGTTGTCTGACTCTTTGCGACCCCACAGACTATAGCCTTCCAGACTCCTCTGTCCATGGGATTATCCAGGCAAGAATACTAGAGTGAGTGGCCATTTCCTTCTCAAGAGGATCTTCCCAACCCAGGGATTGAACCCAGAACTTCTGCATTTCAGAGAGATTCTTTACTGCTGAGCCACCAGGGTAGAAGAATAGATCTGACTAAATATTTAGGAAATTTGTAATTCCATAAAAGACTTGTAGTTTTTAATTCTGTTCAGTTCAGTTCAGTCACTCAGTTGTGTCCGACTCTTTGCAACCCCATGAACTGCAGCATGCCAGGCCTCCCTGTCTATCAACAACTCCTGGAGTCCACCCAAACCCATGTCCATCGAGTTGATGATGCCATCCAATCATCTCATCCTCTGTCGTCCCCTTCTCCTCCTGCCCAAAATCTTTCCCAGCATAAGGGTCTTTTCCAATGAGTCAGCTCTTCGCATCAGGTGGCCAAAGTATTGGAGTTTCAGCTTCAACATCAATCTTTCCAATGAACACCTAGGACTGATCTCCTTTAGGATGGACTGGTTGGATCTCCTTGCAGTCCAAGGGACTCTCAAGAGTCTTCAACGCCACAGTTCAAAAGCATCAATTCTTTGGTGCTCTGCTTTCTTCCCAGTCCAACTCTCACATCCATACATGACCACTGGAAAAACCATAGCCTTGGCTAGATGGACCTTTATTGGCAAAGTAATGTCTCTGCTTTTTAATATGCTGTCTAGGTTGGTCATAACTTTCCTTCCAAGGAGTAAGACTCTCAATTTCATTGCTGCAGTCACCATCTGCAGTGATTTTGGAACCCAGAAAAATAAAGTCAGCCACTGTTGCCACTGTTTCCCCAGCTATCTGCCATGAAGTGACAGGACCAGATGCTGTGATCTTAGTTTTCTGAATGCTGAATTTTAAGGCAACTTTTTCATTCTCTTCTTTCACTTTCATGAAGAGCCTGTTTAGTTCTTCTTCACTTTCTGCCATAAGGTTGGCGTCATCTGCATATCTGAGGTTATTGATATTTCTCCCAGCAGTCTTGATTCCAGCTTGTGCTTCCTCCAGCCCAGCGTTTCTCAGAAGCAGAAGATATTAGGAAGAGGTGGCAAGAATACACAGAATAACTGTACAAAAAAGATCTTCACTACCCAGATAATCATGATGGTGTGATCACTCACCTAGAGCCAGACATTCTGGAATGTGAAGAATGCTCAAACTACCTCACAATTGCACTTATCTCACACACTAGTAAATTCTCCAAGCCGTCACCAATACATCAACTGTGAACTTCCAGATGTTCAAGCTGGTTTTAGAAAAGGCAGAGGAACCAGAGATCCAATTGCCAACATCTGCTGGATCATCAAAAAAGCAAGAGAGTTCCAGAAAAACATCTATTTCTGCTTTATTGACTATGCCAAAGCCTTTTCTTTGACTGTGTGGATCACAATAAGCTGTGGAAAATTCTGAAAGAGATGGGAATACCAGACCACCTGACCTGCCTCTTGAGAAACCTGAATGCAGGTCAGGAAGCAACAGTTAGAACTGGACATGCAACAACAGACTGGTTCCAAATAGGAAAAGGAGTGCGTCAAGGCTGCGTATTGTCACCCTGCTTAGTTAACTTCTATTTAACTTATTTAATTCTGGAGCAACTCTAATTGCTACTTTAAAGTCTCGGCGTCACACTCCTTATTAAGACAGATGTGATGGTTTAATGAAGCATTTTATTTCTGCATTTCAGTATTTCTACCTTAAATATTTATCGTCAAAATTTGAGAATAGACAAGAAAAAACAATCTTCAGACCATCCTGTTTCATGACTTAAGTCTAACATAAGATATTTTCAACTTTCAGAAATGAGTGTTCACAGAGAAAATGATCAGGCGCATGTTTCTGAGATGATGACCAGGCAATTACCCTCAGCAGCAGGCTCACAGCTTCCCAGGCTTTACTGAATTTGTGCTTCACAACAACCCTGAGTCAGGCACTGTTAGTATTCCAGCTTTAAAGCAGGAGAGGTTAACCGAAGCTTGGAGAGATTAATGACTACAGTCAATGTCACACCGCTAGAGAGAAGAAGCAGGGGTTTGGCCCCAGCTATAGCGTTGCAGAGTCCGTGGTTACATCACCACACAGAACTGCATACACTGCCATAACCGCTAAACAGTGACATCCTACTCTCTCACCCAGGAGAGAGTAAACCCTGCTCCTAGACTCTGAAGCCCCCAAACTGCTGATTAAGGAAGGGAACTTGATTCTCTCAGTTACATCACCAAGACTGAGTTCTTATTTCCCAATGTATTCCAAAGATCTAAATTCAATGAAGAAATAATAGTGGGCAAGCCAATATCCTAGCTTTCATACAAATCATTTAATCTTCAAAATGACATTTCAGGTGGATTTTGTTACAGATGTTTTCATAAAAGAAAAAAAAAGAGAGAGACGGATAAGTGATGCAATTTACCCCTTGATGCACAGATAATAGAGATAAAAGCTGGAATTTATACCCAGCTCTCTCTAGCTCCAAAGATGACTCTACTAGCTGAATCCACATTGGTCTTGGATGAATTAGAAGCAGCAGAAATCACAGCAATCAGATGGATTCTTGTTCTAGGAGTTGATTCAGCTGCCAGTACTACATAATAGCCCAAACAGCAGACAGAGAACACTGGTGAATTACCAGTTCTGATGATCCCCTGAAAAGGATGCTCCTTGTCCAACACAGTTCTCACTTCATTCCTCGTGGTTTACACTGTTATTAGTTCCATTACACGCGCGCACACACACACACACACACACACACACACATACACACATATACTTCTAGAGGTTTTTCCTTTTTTATGCTCTTATAAGCACCACAAAATGCTAAGAATTTTGGCATGTAACCAAACGGTGTTCTTGCCACAGACATTAAGAATATTTAGTTAGGGCCACAGAAACCATTAGAATCTGGCAATTAAATTGAAGCAAAATATGAAAACTTTTCTTCAGAAGAAACAGTACATTTCAAACGATTCATTTATCTAACTTTGGCATTCCAAATGGATAATTTAAGTGTCATCTCAAGACTAAGACTTCAATGGATTAAAACTTTTCAGTAAATGATATCAGAGTTGTTCAGCAACTCAAGTGGTAGTGTAAAACTTCAAAGGTCATCCTTACCACTTCGTGCATATCACCAATTTGCTCAGGTCAATAACCTATGGGGCCTCTCTGGTAGCTCCTTACCCTTTGTCCTTTATTCAAGTCCTTTCCCACATGAAATCGTGTAGAAACTTCACACTGAAAACAGAGCATATACCAACTAAAAAGGGTCTCTATAATAGTCCCCCAAATTGATAATATGTTACACAAAGAAACTCAGTCATGTCTGATTATCTGTAACCCCATGGACTGTGGCCCACCAGGCTCTTCTGTCCACAAGATTCTCCAGGCAAGAATACTGGTGTGAGTTGCCATTTCCTACTCCAGGGGGTCTTCCTGACTCAGGGATTGAATCTGTATCTCCTACAGAGCAGGCAGATTCTTTACCACTGGGCAACCAGAAAGATCCATTCCAAAAACTATAACCCATACAAGCTCTATTCCCTGATCACAAAATACTAACTCCACAAATGAAAATAAATAAATAAATAATTGTCAGGATAAGTGAAAGTGCTATCTTCCTAACTCTCTAAGAAAAAAAATTACAAGAGCTAAAAAATAACGATGATGAGAATATCACATATTGAGCCTATAGAACACAGCAAAATGTGCAATAATCAGTATCACATAAGAGCAAAAATAAGTAAATTAACCATTTCATCTCAAGAAACTAGAAAAAAATTTAAACATCTTAATGCAGGAAGAAAAAATTGATAAAGAATATTAGAAAGTTAAAAATTATAATCCAGAAAACAAGCATAACTAATAAATTCAACAGTTCATTCTTGAAAATAAAATAATTAACTAAAATGAATAAACCACTAGCATAATTAATTGAAAAAAGAGATGGACAGAAAAATTGTAAATATATAAAAATTTTTAAAATAATGGTTAAAAAGTATAAATAAAAAATTAAATAATTAATAAGAAACAAACTATATCTAGTATAACATACAGTGTTTTAGCAGAACTTAATAGTCATTGCTAAACTATTAATATGTTCTGCTCATCCAAGTGTATAATTATCACTGCAAATTAAAAGTTCTTTTTCTTAGATACCAGTCTCAATGAACCTAATAAATGAACACCTGAAAAGGCAGAAGAACCAGAGATCAAACTGCCAATATCTGTTGGATAACAGAAAAATGAAGAGAATTCTAAAAAATGTCTACTTCTGCTTCATTGACTATGCTAAAGCCTTTGATTGTGTAGATCACAACAAACTGTGGAAAATCTAAAAAGATGGGAATACCAGACTACCTTCCTCCTAAAAAACCTGTATGCAGGTCAAGAAGCAACAGTTAGAAACGGACATGGAACCATGAACTGGTTCCAAATTGGGAAAGAACAGGTGTATATTGTACCCATGAGTACATACTTCGTGGCAAATAGATGGGAAAACAGTGGAAACAGTGGCTGACTTTATTTTCTGGGCTCCAAAATCACTGCAGATGGTGATTGCAGCCATGAAATTAAAAGAGTCTTACTCCTTGGAAGAAAAGTTATGACCAACCTAGACAGCATATTTGGAGAAGGCGACGGCACCCCACTCCAGTACTCTTGCCTGGAAAATCCCATGGACGGAGGAGCCTGGTAGGCTGCAGTCCATGGGGTCACTGAGGGTCGGAGACGACTGGTGACTTCACTTTCACTTTTCACTTTCATGCATTGGAGAAGGAAATGGCAACCCACTCCAGTGTTCTTGCCTGGAGAATCCCAGGGATGGGGGAGCCTTGTGGGCTGCCGTCTATGGGGTCGCACAGGGTCAGACACGACTGATGCGACTTAGAAGCAGCAGCAGCAGACAGCATATTAAAAAGCAGAGACATTACTTTGCCAACAAAGGTCCATCTAGCCAAGGCTATGGTTTTTCCAGTGGTCATGTATAGATGTGAGAGCTGGACTGTGAAGAAAGCAGAGCACCAAAGAATTGATGCTTTTGAACTGTGGTGTTGAAGACTCTTGAGAGTCCCTTGGACTGCAAGGAGATCCAACCAGTCCATCCTAAAGGAGATCAGTCCTGGGTGTTCATTGGAAGGATTGATGTTGAAGCTGAAACTCCAGTACTTTGGCCGCCTGATGCAAAGTGTTGACTCATTGGAAAAGACCCTTATGCTGGGAAAGATTTTGGGCAGGAGGAGAAGGGGATGACAGAGGATAAGATGGTTGGATGGCATCAGTGACTTGATGGACATGGGTTTGGGTGGACTCCAGGAGTTGGTGATGGACAGGGAGGCCTGGCATGCTGCAGTTCATGAGGTGGCAAAGAATCAGACATGACTGAGCAACTGAACTGAACTGCACTGACATCATGTGTTGAATATTACAAAGTAAATCTTCAAGAACTTATCCAATAGATGATAACTCATACAGGAAGGAAGAAAGTAGAAATCTTTAACTACTGACAATTTTAATATATAAGTCTCAATTGTATCTTCCTAAACCTTAGTTATTAATCTGTTTGATACCTAAATTGTTTCATTCTGGAGTTACCTTAGACATACCCACCAATTCTATCTCCAATTGCTCATCCTTCAAACCCTCTGAAACTTTAGCCCCTCACCATTTGCGTAAGAAAAAGCTAACTGATCATCCCAAGGAGAGGCAGTTTCCTCAGGATAGGGTGGGATGCTCAGTATTATCCGGAGGTACTCAGGAAACTTTGCCATTTCAAGACCCACTTAGTTGGTTATTGGCTTTCCTGGTGGTTCAGAGGGTAAAGAATCTGCCTGCAATACAGGAGACCTGGGTTTGATCCCTGGGTCAGGAAAATCCCTTGGAGAAGGGAATTGCTACCCACTCCAGTATTCTTGCCTGGAGAATTCCATGGACAGAGGAGCCTGGTGGGCTACAGTCCATGGGGTCACAAAGAATCAGACATGACTGAGTGACTAACACTTTCACTTTAACTTTGTTCAATTTCACATAACCTGCATTTAGGAAAGACACACTCTCTCTCATTCTTATTCTAGAAAATTTCCTCTGGACAAAATGCCCCTCTTCTTGTCCCTACATTTCCAGACAAAGTAAGTTCAGCATTTCCTGTAAACATTTCCACCCTTAATTCTCTCTGGCAGGTTTATAATCCCAGGAGTCTGTTAAAAATAAATTCGCAAATATGGAAAAACAGAATGGATATATATCATTAATGGAAATAAGTTCTTAAATATCACATGAAACTGTGTGACACCTTTCAAAGTGTTGAAAAAGTTGCTAAAACCTCAAGCACTAGAAACAATGGCTTCTCTAATTTTGTTCCATCATATTACCCTTTACTTCAATTGATTCAGTCAGTTGCTGTGTACTGGTCAGGCACAAGGCTGAGTGCTGCAGCATGTAGTAAGTATAAAGAACCCATAAAACATATGGGAAGTTGATAGGACCTCTACATTATTATCCATGTCTCAAAGAAGAAAATAAATTTCAAATCCACTGGACATAATGGGCCTTTTGTTGGGTACTTGGGCAAGAAGGTGCAGGAATGCAAAAGAGACATAAGACATAGGGCATATAGTATATAACCCCTCTGAGACCCCACAGTCTACTTAAGGATGTGAAATATTTTAAAGAATGTGTAATTAAAAAGAAGTGACCAAACAACAAAACCTATATGGTTATGCACGTCCTTCTTCCTAACCCAAACTTGCCCTGCTCCTCACCCTCTAAATCCATTCTGAAGCCTCTCTTCCAGGGTTAACAAACTGCCTCTCTCCTTATATTGTGCACTTACACACTTCAGACTTCCTCTGAACCTCTGAAATTGAGAGTAGTTATTCTCCCAGGCCCTTCATAGCCGGGAAGTGAGGTAGACATTGCCCCCGAAATCAGTGTCATTTACAAACTATACAAAGCAGGCTTCAATGCCTTCCCCACCCAGCGTCTATTGAAACTGAAATACACTGAGAATCTTGAGAGTTAGTGGTGGGAAACTGCCATGAGACAACCTCAGGCTCAAGGGTAGGTTGACATTGGGTATCAGGTGCCGACCAATGGTAAGATGAGGAAAAAACAGAGAAAGCAGAGACAGACACAGAAACATGAGTGGAAAGTTTAACGTGGCCTTTGGAAGACGGACACAGAGAAACTCAGCTCCTGAGAACCCACCTACATCCCCCAGTGGCCCTACTTTTTCTATAGTGTTGAGACATTACACATCTGCACATCAAACTAGTTTAAACGGCTTTGCATGTTTTTTTCAGAAGAGACGTGACCAGAACATAGGCCGTTACCTCACCGCATCCATAAAATTCCTATTTTGAGCCCTGCTAGTCACTGCCTGCCCCCAACACTGATTTCTTCTAAGATACTGATCACTCCTGCTCATGCACAGAAACTTTGACATATCACCTTGACCTTATCTTCTCTACTGCCACCATCCTGCTGCTGCTGCTGCTGCTAAGTCGCTTCAGTCGTGCCCAACTCTGTGCGACCCCAGAGATGGCAGCCCACCAGGCTCCCCCATCCCTGGGATTCTCCAGGCAAGAACACTGGAGTGAGTTGCCATTTCCTTCTCCAATATGTGAAAGTGAAGTCGCTCAGTTGCGTCCGACTCTTAGCGACCCCACGGACCACAACCTACCAGGCTCCTCTGTCCATGGGATTTTCCAGGCAAGAGTACTGGAGTGGGGTGCCATTGCCACCATCCTAGGTAACTTCAAAAACCATGTTGATAACTGTGATGGTAAATTTTAGATGTCAACTTGACTGGGCTAAGGGCTAAGGGATACTGGGATATCTAGCAAAGAATTAATTTTGGGTGTGTCTGAGAGGGTGTTTTCAGATTTTAACATTTGAATAAGCAGACTAAGGAAGATCCACTCTCACCAATGTGAACATCACCCAGTCCTTTGAGGGAAGCGGAGGGTGATACTGGGGTCCAACCCCGGTTGCGTCCAGGGTATCCAAAGCGTGGACGGTGAGGCAAGAGAAATGTATAGATTTAGAGAGAGATAAGGAAAGAATTTGCAGTTAAGAGAATAGAGGAGAGAAAGAGGCTTATATTCCTTGGTTTACATAGAAAGTCAATAAAGTCTCGAGACAAGAGACTTGCACCATTTATGTAGGCCGCAGGCGCCTTCCCAGTCTCCTGAGGGAGTGAAGATGCAGGGTGTCTTCCTGTTCAGGTCTTAGAAGCGCAGGCAAATAAGTAAATATGGCGGATCTCTGTGCTCCAGATGGGAATTAGCCTGAAAAGGAGAGTAAGAAAGAAGAGATGGCACGGGGGAACCAGGCTTTCATGGAACTGGTCCTGGTCCTGGTCCTGGTCCGTCTCTTTATTTTTCAGGGAAGCTTTTATACTTTAACTTGTACATAGAGATAAATGTAAGAAGCAGAGTCATGCAGGGTCAGCTGCTCTGACCCTTATCTAAAGACAGAGTGTTCTTTGCATATCTTTGTTCTTACAAAGGTCTTACATTTGTTTACAATATCTTCTGGTCTGGAGACTGATTAACATTTTATGGCTCCATCTTTCTTTTGATAAAGGTTAGTCAATCAGAAAACTTGTTTTCCCTTAAGATCTACTTACTCTTAAGATAGTAATAAAGTTACATTCTTACATAGCAAGGATACAATGATTTATAACAAAGAAAGAGGAGTACAGTGATTTATAACAAAGAGAAAAATTCATTAACTCAAAAGTCTAGTATAGCTAACATCAAAAGTACTATATTCCTTTTTCTACATTCCAATTACATTGATTAACATAATCCCAGGTGCCTAAGGATATGGAGGCCTGGGGGCAATCATTAACTCAGCAATGAAACCCTTCACCAACATGATTTTTATCTTTAGAAAAGCCCTATGCTAACTAAGACTTTTAAAGTACTCCAAACTCTCTGTGCTGTTTATGGTTGAGAGGTTGTAAACAATCATGTATATAATAGCAAGAGTGTGCATAATCCTGTCACACAAGCTAGTCTGCCAGCAGAGAGGTTTGACCTGAGACATTCCTTTTATATGCAGGAGACTATTAACTGGAGCTCTAAGTTAATTTTCCAGAGAAAGGAGGTCAGGGATAGCCCCTGTTGATGTCAGAAGAGTGTAGTATAAGAGACAGATTTTGGTTTCAGGGGTAGATGCTCGAGGAGATCTAAGGGACCCCTTGAGTCTTGATCTGCCTTGCCTGCATGACCTTGTCATGGGTGGGGTCGGGGAGTCCCTCGAGTCCTGACCTGCCTTGCCCGTCAGGGCTCTTCCTCATGACCTTTGCCATGGGTGGGATCTCCCATGCTTGCTCCCAGCAGGGTGAGACTTCTGCCACACTCACCCCAACCCACCCTCACCCTCCTTGAGCCTGACATCAATCTTCTCCTGTGCTCACACAACGGAGCTCCTGGTTCTCAGGCCTTCAGACTCTGGGACTTATATCAGCACCCTTACCCACCACAATTCCTTCCCTCCCATCCCAGGCCTTTGGACTGAATTATCCCACCAGCTTTCCTGGTTCTCCAGCTTGCAGACAGGACACAATGGGACTTCTCAGCCTCCATAATCATGTGAACCAGTTTCCCTAACACAACTCCTCTTATACTGATTCTGTTTCTCTGGAGAATGCTGACTAATACAATACCCCATCCAACAGACTGCTTTACTATTTATTCTTCATTCCCATCATGGCCACATCCCATCATGGCCACCACCAGAAGCTTCTCCAATTCCACCCTTCCCTCTCTGCACAGTCCTCTCCAAGATCAGCTCCCTTAATGATAAATTCATCTTTCAGCTCATGTCTCACGTGGCCTTGCTACAGAGGCAGCAGGGCTTCCTGGTGGCTCAATGGCAAAGAATCCACCTGCCGACGCAGGAGATGTGAGTTCAATCCTTGGGTTGGGAAGACTCCCTGGAGAAGGAAATGGCAACCCACTCTAGTATTTTTTCCAGAGAAATCCCAAGGACAGGGGAGCCTGGCAGACTACAATCCATGGGGTCGCAAAAGAGTCAGATACAACTTAGCAACTAAAACAACAAAATAGATGTGGCATCACCAGCCACATCAGATGAAGCCAAACCTAATACCAGACGGGATATATTCAAGAAGAATTAAGCAAATCTGAAGTTGATCTAATGTCTTTTACTTTTAAACATATATATGCAATTATATTAAAATAAATAAATAATATATTAAATTTTGCAATGTTTGCTTCTAAGCATATTGAAAAAATAGACATTCCAATTTAAAGATGATGACCACATTCCACTTGTGTGAATTGAATTCTGCTATAAGACAGTCACACATATTCTTGATAGAGGCACAAGCTATATTTTATATCATTTTGTTGCTATTGTTCAGTTGCTCAGTCAAGTCCGACTCTGTGACACAATGGACTGCAGCATGCCAGGCTTCCCTGTCCTTGACTATTTCCTGGAATTGACTCAAGCTCATGTCCATTATGTTGGTGATGCCATCCAACCATCTCATCCTCTGTTGCCCACTTCTCCTCCTGCCATCAGTCTTTCCCAGCATCAGGATTTTATACACACTACAGAATAAAGTTATTATACACCCTAAAATAACAGACTGTTTTGGGAAAAGAGTGAAGGTATATTACAAAAATATTATAGCTCTCTCAGATAATATGGTACCATAATTTCTGTTTTTATTGAAGTGTATTGTTTTATAATGCTGTGTTAATTTATCACTATTTCTTAAATACATAATGCTAGCAGGGCCAGAGGCTTCCTTTCCTTATATTGCATGGTCCCGTGTGTGGACTGTGTGTGTAGTCACGTCTGACTCTTTGCGACCCTGTAGATTGTAGCCTCCCAGGCTCCTCTGTCCATGGAATTTTGGGGGCAAGAATACTGGAGTGAGTTGCCATTTCCTACTCCTTGGGATCTTCCCAATGCCTGGATCAAACCCATATCTCTTGTGCCTCCTGCATTGGTTGGTGTTGCTTTATCACTGAGCAACTTGGGAAACCCCATGCAAATATATAAATCCCAAACCCCGCTTGATTAGGACTATTTGTTTTGCTGTCTCCTATTTGAAATTCCAGGCATGATTTAAAAGCTGATTCTAAATTTTTCTAAAGTATCAATCATTCTGGAAACCAAAATATTATAGAACAACTGAGAAAACAACACTCTTTCTTCATAATCAGGACACTAAAGACTTTGTATTGGATATATATCATAACTATCATGTTTGATTCTTTCACTTCTAACAAGGAACCTGGGTTTGCTATTCCTATATTAAATGAGAAAGCTAAGACACCTGGCATATTCCACCTTTAGAATTCCTAGGAAGGTTGATGTCCTTGCCCTGTCATTATTAAATATTGACTTCATCCTCCAACATCACTTTAGTCCAATAAGTTCTACACTGTCATTTGCTGCAGTTTTATAGATTATGACTAATTTCACCAATATACATTTTACCCACTTCAATTGTCCTGTGAAGCAGTTTCTATCAGAAAACACATACACCACAGCTCTAAAGCATTCCTGAAAACTGCTTGCACATTCATCAGTGTCAGTTGTATAAATATATTGTTTCACATGGGGCTTCCCTGGTGGCTCAGATGGTAAAGAATCTGCCTGTAGTGCAGGAGATCCAGGTTCAATCCCTGGATGGGGAAGATCCCCTGAAGGACATGGCAACCCACTCCAGCATCCTTGCCTGGAGAATCCCATGGATGAAGAACCCTGGTGGGCTACGGTCCATGGGGTTGCAAAGGGTTGGGCACGACTGAGCAACTAAGCACACGCACACGTGCACATGCACACACACACACACACACAAATTTTTTCCTTTTTTTACCTGAAGGTATCTGGGATTTAGCAATAAATGCCAAGTATAATTTGAATACTGAAAACGGTGAAGTTCACAGCTAATCTAAGATCTGATCTAACAGCTCAGCTCTGTCAATCAACTTGCAGGAATACTCCTAATGACCCCTAAGGGCTAATTTATATTACCTGACCCAAAGCTAAGACATTCCTCAATGAAAAGGAATGGCTTTAGCAAATATTTCAAACCCTTACTTCTTTTCTTATGTGGTGTATGTGATTTAAATAATTCTTTTGTCCCAGACTTCTATAATCTTAATTTGATTAATACACATACAAATATATTGAGTACCACTGAGTCAAATTAAGTTAATGTTATGAAAACACTGCAAAGTCTGGCATCAGTGTCTAGGAGCCTAGAACTCTCACTTCTCCTTTTAAGTAAATATATTTGGATAGAAATATTGACTCCAAAGCCAACATCTAATTGGTTTCAGTATGTCTATGGCTTAGACCTGTCATCATATCACATTATGTTACAGGCATTCCTTGAAAAACCACCTGTCAAGTGCATTTCACAAATGCCTGACATGTGGCCCTGGCAAATTCCAGGTGTTACATGACATTCTGTGTCTGAGTAATAGAGCATAATTCACAACTGGTCCGTTTCTCATTTTCAAATCAGTTCTGCTGAATGACAAGGAAAAAACTGTTATATGTTGTAGATACTATTCTTTCTCCCCTTAAAGCTATCACAGAAGCTTCTTTCAGAGCAAACAAGGGCAAATGTCACTGAGGACCAGTGTCTCCTAACAGGCGTATGGAAGTTGATCAGTCCTAACACTCTGCTCATTAAGAGCCAGCCAGTCACACACACACACACACAAAAGATCATTTAACATGTGTCCACCCCCAAAACCATTAAGTTCACTTCAACCATCTAATTTCTCCTCTATTTCATCTGGCTCAAAAGCAAAATTGGTGCAATCTTATTCACCACTGGAGATTAACTTCTAATAGAGTTGTTAGAGTACATATATGTGTATGAATTGTTTGCCATTGTTTCAGAAAATGAAGAAGTGAAGACTGGAACAGAAATTGGCACAAAGCTTCCAAATGCTTAGAGTGAGCCTGAAAATTACATTCTTGAAAGCCTTTTTTCAATTTAAAGAGAAATAATGAAACACGCATTTACAAAGAAAATAGAGAGCACAAAGAACCATTAGCAAAAGCAGCAAGCACTTTCGAGAATAAATCAGACAAAGTTGATAGCTTTTCAGTGAAATTATAACACTGATGGATAAAGACAGAAGCTATCTTATGTGTTGTGGATATATGTAAAAGAAAATAATTCTCTACTGCTCAAGTATTTTAACCACATAAACAGCAGAATAATAAAAGTTCAGTCTTTTGATCAACAAGGTCAAAATTGGTCAATGTAATTCTCCTAAAGTCTTTTTCTTTAATTAATTTTTATTACAGTATAGTTGCTTTACAGTGGCGTGTTGGTTTCTGCTACACAGCAGAGTGAGTTAGTTATACATGTACTCTTTTAGTTCACTCTTTCTTAGATTCCCTTCCCATTGAGGTCACCACAGAGCACTGAGTTTCCTGTTACTATACAGTAGGTTCTCATTAGTTATCTATTTTATATATAGTAGTGTATATAGTATATACAGTAGTATATATAGTTTTACAGATAGTAGTGTATTTCCTTGGAGAAGGAAATGGCAACCCACTCCAGTGTTCTCGCCTGGAGAATCCCAGGGACAGAGGAGTCTGGTGGGCTTCCATCTATGGGGTTGCACAGAGTCGGACACGACTGATGCGACTTGCCAGCAGCAGCAGCAGCAGCAGCAGTGTATATATGCCAATACCAATCTCCCAATTTATCCCACTTACCCTTCCCTCCTTGGTAATCATAAATTTGTTGTCTATATTTGTCATTATTTTTGCTTTCCAAAAAGTTCATCTGTACCATTAGATTCCACATATAAGCAATATTATATGATATTTCTCTTTCTCTTTCTGACTTACTTCATTCTGTGTGACGATCTCTAGGTCCATGCAAATGGCATTATTTTTTTCAGTTTTTACAGCAATATTCCAGTGTATACATGTCTCACATATTCTTTATCCATTCCTTTGCCAATGGACATTTAAGTCAATTCCACATCCTGGCTATCAAATAGTACTGCAATGAACATCCTGAAGTTTTAACAAGGAACCACTGGCAGTAGAAGGTTCCTGATTCAGGTAAATATTACTGCTTTTTCTCTGAAAATAAAAACATAAAACACATTGAGATATTTCTCATTCACATATTTCAGTTCAGTTCAGTCATCAGTTGTGTCTGACTCTTTGAGACCCCATGGATTGCAGCACGCCAGGTTTCCCTGTCCTTCACCAACTCCCAGAGCATACTCAAACTCATGTGCATTGAGTCAGTGATACCATCCAACCATCTCATCCTGTGTCATCCCCTTTTCCTCCTGCCTTCAATTTTTCCCAGCATCAGGGTCTTTTCCAGTGAGTCAGTTCTTCACTTCGGGTGGCCAGAGTATTGGAGTTTCAGCTTCAGCATCAGTCCTTCCAATGAATATTCAAGACTGATTTCCATTAGGATTTCCTTTAGAATCCTAAATTCACTTATTTAGGAAACCTATCTATAATATTCCCAAAAGCAGACTATAGTAATGTATTCATTTAGTTTTAAGGTGCTTACACAATTTAACAACAACAACAAAAAAAAATTAGCCTAGAAAATATACATTATCATTGGAAGACAGGTTTAGAGTGAGAAAAAAACTTTTCTACATTAACAAGAATGAGAAAATACTAGAAATTAGCATTATAGTTTTAGTGAAACAATCAATAATTTATTTATGATATATATAAAGTACTTAAGTAACTTCAGAAAAAGCTTTTGACAGTATTCAACATCCATTTATGATAAAAACTCTCCAAAAAGTGGGTATAGAGGAACAAACCCAAACATAATAAGGCTGTGTATGACAAGCCCACCGCTAATATCACATGCAACAGTTAAAAGCTGAAAGCATTTTCTCTAAGATCAGTAACAAGACAAGGTTGCCCATTCTTACCATTACTTTTATTCATTGTGGTACTGGAAGTCCTAGCCACAGCAATTAAATAAGAAAAAGAAATCATAGTCATCCAACTTGGAAAGGAAGAGGTGAAATTGTCACTTGTCATGTCATAGATGAAATTATTTACATGTATACATAAAATCCTGACAATACCACCAAAACCTGTTAGAACTAATAAATGAATTCAATAAGTTGCAGGATACAAAAATCAGTACACAGAAATCTGTTATAATTGTTTACACTAGTAATTATCATAAAGAGAAACTAAGAAAATCATACCATTTAAAATTGCAAAAAGAAGAAAATATGAAGCAACAAATTTAACCAAGGAGATGAAAGACTATAAAAATTATAACATTGATGAAAAACATTGAAAAAGACATAAATAAATAAATGGAAAAATATTACCAGCTCATGAGTTGGAAGAATTAATATTTTTTAAATGTCCAAAATACTGAAAACAATCCAGATTCAATGCAATCCCTATTGTCAGGGCTTAGGGCAGGCCACCCCCAAAATATGCCTCAGTGGCATGTCGATTACTTTGAATTAAAATTATTTAAGGAACAACTGAGGCAAGAAGAACATCCAATTCTTCTTTTTGTAGTCCTGAAAACAGGAACTAAATCTCCCATATGAAAGCTACTCTCCTTTACCAGGAGGTAGAAAGACATCTTTGTCACCAGAGACTGGGAATTCAGAGACAAGAAGCCAGTATAAACAAACATTATTATTTCTTTACTGATGCCCTACCCAAGCTCAAACTTTGCTTACATTTTTTGCTAATTAAGCACCCAAACCTAAGTTTCTTTGTCTGGTAAAATCCTCACAAGTTTCTCATTTATCTGTATTAAAATAAATATATAAATGTTGCCTGCTTGTACTCATGGTCTGAACATCATTTTATGGTCTCTTCAGAACACAAAATTAAATTACTTTTTCTCCCATTAACCTGACATGTCAATTTTATTAGTAATCTAGGCACAAGAACTATAAAAGTGTAGAGGAAATTTCCCTCTTCCAAACATTATCAAAAATCCAATGGCATTTTTTCACAGAAATAGAACAAACAGTCCTAAAATAGCCAAAACACCCTAGAGAAAAAAGAATAAACCTGGAGACATACGCCCTGATTTCAAACTATATTGCAAAGCTACGGTAATCAAAATGGTATGGTGTTGGCATAAAAACAGACACATAGATCAATGAAACAGAATAAACAGTCCAGAAATAAACCCAGCCATATATGGTCAAGTAATTTACAGCAAAGGAACCAAGAATATGCAGCAGAAAAAGGATAGTCTCGTCAATAAACAGTCATGGGGAAACTGAACAGCTACATGCAAAAGAATAAAACAGAAACACTATCTTACACTATACACAAAAATCAAATTAAAATGGATCAAAAATTGGAATGTAAGGCCAAAAACCATAAAGAAAAAAAATTAGGGGTAAGTTTTGAATTTGAACCAAAAATAAAGGCATCAAAAGCAAAAATTAACAAATGGAACTGCATCAAACTAAAACACTTCGGCACAGCAGAGGAAACATCAATAAAATTAAAAAGCAATCACCTGAATGAAAGATAATACTTGAAAATAATGCATCTGACAAGGGGTTAATATCCAAAGAACTCATAATTCTCAACAAGAAAAAAAGCAATAAATCAATTAAAAGGGGACAGAAGATCTGAATAGACATTTTTCCAAAGAAGACATATTGATGGTTAACAAGAAATGAAAAGGTATGCAACATCACTAGTCACCAGGGGGGTGCAAATAAAAAATACAATGAGATATCACTTCACACCTGTTAGAATGGCCTACGATCTGAAAGATAAGAAGTAAGTTTGGGCAAATACATGGAGAAAAGGTAACTTTTGTGCACTGTTGGTTGGAATGTAGTTGGTGCAATCACTGTGGAAAACAGTATGGAGGGTCCTCAAAAAATGTAAAATAGAGCCACCATATGATCCAACAATTCCAATTCTTGGTACTTCTGTGACAGAAATGGAAACATTAGTTCAAAAAGATATATGCAGCACCATGTTCACTGCAGCATTATTTACAATAGCCAAGCTATGGAAACAACTAAATGTCCATGGATGGACGAATGGATAAAGAAGTTGTGACATATGTAGAAATATTCACGTATGTCACACAAAAAAGAAGGAAATCTTGCCCTTTGCAACCATAAATAGATCTTGAGAGCATTACACTAAGTGAACTAAGTCAGCCAAAGAAAGAAAAATACTACACAATTGTTACCAGAAACATGAGGAGATGGGGGTAAAATGGGTGAATGAGGTCAAAAGGTACAATGTCCAGTTAAGAAATAAATGTCATAAAAATGTAATATAGAGCATGGTGACTATAGTTAATAACACTGTACTGTATATTTGACAGTTGCTAAGAGAGTACTTAGGCCACCTCCTGCGAAGAGTCAATTCATTGGAAAAGACTCTGATGCTGGGAGGGATTGGGGGCAGGAGGAGAAGGGGACGACGGAGGATGAGATGGCTGGATGGCATCACGGACTCGATGGATGTGAGTCTGAGTGAACTCCGGGAGTTGGTGATGGACAGGGAGGCCTGGCGTGCTGCAATTCATGGGGTCGCAAAGAGTCGGACACGACTGAGCAACTGAACTGACTGAACTGAACTGAAGAGAGTAAATCTTTAAATTCTTATCCCAAGAAAAAAATGTACAACTACTTATGGTGGTGAAAGTTAACTAGACTTATTGCTGTAATCATTTTGCATTATATACAAACATAAGATCATTGCAGTTACCAAAGGGGAAAGTTGAGGTGGGACAAATTAAGAGTTTGAGATTAAAATACACACACTGTTATATATAAAATAGATAACCAACAGGACCTACTATATAGCACAGGAAGCTATACCCAAAATCTTATAATAATCTATATTGGAAAACCATAAGGAAAAAATAATATATGTATATGCATATCCATGTATTCAGTCACTCAATCACATCTGACTTTTTGTGACCCCATGGACTGTAGCCCACCAGGATCCTCTATCAGTGGAATTTTCTATGCAAGAATACTGGACTGGGTTGTTACTTCCTAATCCAGGAGATCATCCCAACCAGGGATCAAACCTACATCTCTTGCATCTCCTGCATTGGCAGGCAGGTTCTTTACCACTGTGCCAGTTGAGAAGCCCACGTGGGTGTGTGTGTGTATGTGTGTGTGTGTGTCTGTATGTGTGTGTGTGTATAACTGAATCACTTTGCTGTACATCTGAAGCTAACACATTGTAAATCAACTACATTTCAATAAAAAAATTTAATATCAAATCATCATGTTATACATCTGAAAATAATATAGTATCAGATGACAATTATGTCTCAAATTTCTTAAAAAAGAAAAAATTAGAATCCTTGGTTTTGAAGGGATAATATTAAAGTGACAACACCAAGAAAACAGAAAGGAAACTTTCAGAAGAGATGCCAGAAGGAGACATGTACCAGAACATTTGTGAAACTTCTAGTATGGCAAATGAAAATTTAAAATAAATTAAATGTACATGGAGAGGGGAATCTCATATTAAAGTGTGGTGAAGTCAGTGAAATATCATACAGATAAATAATGGGGATTAAATAAACCTACATAGGTAAATCTTAAGAAAAGCAAATTGTTCTACTGCTAAATTTAAAAACCAGCAGCTAGTTGTGAGCTGATATGAATAAGATGATTCCTTTATAACACACACACAGAGGCACCATATATTGTTCATGGGTGCATTTATACTTGCATAGTAAGGTAACACTGCCAAAGGAGAAGCTCAGAACACATTAACTTAAGTTTAGTGATTCTTAGAGGAGGCCGTCTTGAGTGGAAGGACAGCTACACTCCAAATAGCTGGGGAGGAGAGAGGAGGGCTTCCACAGGTTGAAGCCATGAACCTGGGATGCAGGAGCATGGGGCCATTAGCCTGGCTGTTGAAAGGTGGGAACAGAGTAAAATGAGAATTGAAAAGGTAAATCTGTGAACTGATTGTGGGAAACCTTAGCCAGATCAGGCAGCCTTACCTCACCTACAGACAACTGGGAATCACTGACATTGTTCAGGGAGGTACCAACACAGTTTGAGTTATTTGGGGAGGACTGGGCTGGGAATTGTGTGATAATGGATTAATTAAGAAATTTTAAAGGCAAGTGCCATTGAAAAGCTATTGCAATAGCTCATGCATTAAATAATAAGGGTTCTGAATTCAGATGGTCTTGATGAGAGTGGAAAGGAAGGTACAGATGAATGCGTATGACAAAAAAAAAAAAAATACTTGGCAAGATTTGGTGACTAAGAGAAAAGGGAAACATTATAGGCTGAAAGTTTGTGTTCCTCCCAAATTCATATGTTGGAGCTCTAACCCTCAAAGCGATGGTATTTGGAGATGGGGATCTTTGGGAGTTAATTGGGTTAGAAGAGAGATGGCGCTAGTGGTAAAGAACCTGCTTGCCAATGTAAGAGACACAAGAGATATGGGTTTGATCCCTGGGTCGGGAGGATCTTCTGGAGAAGGAAATGGCAACCCACTCCAGTATTCTTGCCTGGGAAAATCCCATAGACAGGCAGGCTACAGTTCATGGGGTTATAAAGAGTTGGATATGACTGAAGTGACTTAGCAGTAGATCATGAGGGTTGGGCTGTCAATAAGCCCTTACAATAAGAGAGCTTTCCCTCTCTGTCTGTCTCTCTCTCTCCCACGGCCCACACAAAGAGGTCATGTGAACAGACAGCAAGATGGTTGGTAGCCACAAGCCAAGAGAAGAAGCCTCATCATGAAACCTATCTTGCCAGCATCTTGATCTTGGATTTCTCAGCCTCCAGAACCGTAAGAAATAAAATTCTATTGTTTAAATCACCTAATTTTGATATTTTTTATGATGATCTGAGCTGACTAAGACAGGACAAATCAAAGATAAAACTCATATTTTCAATCTGGATTCATAGGGAAAATGATAATGACCCAAATGAACAGGAGGGTAAGGAGAAAACCTAGTCTGGGAAGAGACCAATCTAAATCTACATAATTTAGATCAGCTTCAGCTGCTCCTATGCTATGCAGATCAAATGGGGTTATGTGTTCAGCACATAATAAAGATGAATGAGATTGTGTATAAAATGATAATGCATGGGCATTTCTCTGTAGGATGACCACAGAATGATTTGGCATTTGAGACATCAGGATTAACAAAGCTGTAAGAATACACACACAAAAAAAATCATTTGGCACTCTCTGCTACTGGTTAATGTTTGGTATATGTTTTTATTCATTCTTCTCTAATGACATTGGTAATAGCTTGCCAAAAAATTTTAGTGCCAGGATTTGAAATATTATATTTCAAATTGTTTGGATTTTTAGTATGTTTTATGATGTGATAGTGGCATATTCTAAGAGGAAAACCACTTAATACTCACTGAGACAAAGAAGAAGTTTTTCCATTGCCAAACTTAAAATTGTAAAACAATCAACCAATTGTAAAGAAATCATACTTTTTTAAAGTAATCATCCAGGTATCTATCTGATACAACACCAAGTCTTCTGGACTGATTTTCTTTTTCTTTCATTGGGTTCATGAAGGTTTGCAAATGACTGATGGAGGGCTACCCTACAGTGGTTCATGTAAAAGTTAGGATCAAGACAACCACACTTGTGCATGAGTTTTAATAATTTGGAATTAAGAGTTTAGAATAAATAATTAATTTTCTCTTGTTGGCTTTCACTAGTGTTTTATCAAAATCAACACCATTTTCTCCATTCAGCATTCCGTTTGGTGAAGACATTAGTAGAGATAAGTTGAAACACATTTTTTTTCCATTTTTTGCTCCTTAAAAAAAAAAAGTCAAAGACAAAAGAAAACTCATGTCATTGAGATCAGTAGGAGGATGAAAAGGTCATTAAAGGAAAAGGAAAACAAGGACAAACCAACTTGTATAAATTTCATGATACATTCAGTGGAATGTGATTCAGCAGAAATCAGTAGAAAGTCTGCTATATAACTAGGCTGCTGTCATCCAATGGAGAAGGCAATGGCACCCCACTCTAGTACTTTGCCTGGAAAATCCCATGGATGGAGGAGCCTGGTAGGCTGCAGTCCATGGGGTCGTGAAGAGTCAGGCACGACTGAGCGGCTTCACTTTCAATTTTCACTTTCCACTTTCATGCATTGGAGAAGGAAATGGCAACCCACTCCAGTGTTCTTGCCTGGAGAATCCCAGGGACAGGGGAGCCTGGTGGGCTGCCGTCTATAGGGTCTCACAGAGTCGGACACGACTGAAGTGACTTAGCAGCAGCAGCAGCTGTCATCCAAAGCAGCCCCAGGTAATTAAAAATTCTGGTAGTTCAAGAGCACAATTTGAATTTTGGTAACTCCAGAAGCTAACTCTGAGACAAGTAAAAGTACTTGGAAGGTGATTGTGAAGTGAGACAAAGGAATCAGAATCAAGGGCTTGTTGAAGCACACACAGCTGTGTCCAAGGGTCCAGAGCACAGCCAGCAGAAGGTACACTTTTTGGGTGAGCTCTCAAGGTCAGCATTACTAAGTAATTCCCAGGGATGCTGATGTGGATACAGAAACCACACTTTGAGAGAAACTACTTTAAAACAGTCTGGGCATCAACTCCTATGGAAAGCCATCTCTGATGTCCTGTATTTTCCCCTGCATTTCACTCTCTTGTGCTGTCCTTAGATGCTCGGTCATGTCTAACTCTTTGCGACCCCAAGGACTGCAGCCCACCAGACCCCTCTGTCCTTGGGGATTCTCCAGGCAAGAATACTGGATTGGGTTGCCATGCCCTCCTCCACAGGATCTTCCCAACCCAGGGATCGAACCCAGGTCTCCCGCACTGCAGGTGGGTTCTTTACTGACTGAACCACCAGGGAAGCCCCAGAATACTGAGAGTGGGTAATCTGTCCCTTCTTCAGGGGTCTCCTGACCCAGGACTCAAACCAGTGTTTTCTGCATTGCAGGCATTCTTTACCAGCTTCACTTTGATATTACCTTGTATTTCTCTCCATCTTAGCACACTTACTACTCTGTACTATAACACTGTCTTTCCTGTTCTGTCTCTCTGGAGAGACTTCGATTCTTTTCTAATTTTATTTATTTATTTAATTGAAGGATAATTGCTTTACAGAATTATGTTGATTTCTGCCAAATATCAACTTTGAAATTCTTGAAGAGAAAAAAAATAATAACTGTCTCTCATCTCTATTGTTTGGGGGTTGCAATAAAATAGGCATTCCACAAATGCAGGGTTAAGGAAAGGAAAGTCATAGGGAAGGGAGAGAGGAGAAGAGTGAGAAAAGAAAAATAAAGAGGGCTTTAAATCCGTGATTAGCTCAGTGTGTTAAACTCTTCAGAAACCAGGCACGGCCTTGAGGACTGAATGCATCAGGTTGATTTGGGAGGGGCAAAGAAACCAACATTGACTGGAGGGGCACAGGAAGAAAAGGGGAGGCAAACAAATGAAAGGTGCCTTATAAGGCAGCAAGCACTGTGAGCAAATGAAGTGGGTGAGGGGGAAGCTGTTGGAAAGAGTATAAATTGCATGTCCGGCCAGCAAGGCCTGGGGGAGCTGGAGTGAATTGCCCCCACATCCTTCAGTAATCAGCTAGGGGCTGCCACAGGAGTACTTGAATTCTCAGGCACATTCACTGACAGTTCTAAGGTCCTAGATGTTGGAAGTCAAGCTGGAACAGGATGAAATGGTCAAGAGATCTCAGGAGATACAGGTGAAGAACTGACAACATCTGCTATACTCAGAGACCAAAGAGAACTTTCCAATCAGGTATGTCCAAGAGAAAAAAAAAGAAACTGGGTTGAAATATGGAAACTTGGCATGTTCTGGTACACCGATGAATGAAGGCATTTCTATTAGAAGAATCTATTTTACAATAGCAGGAAACAATCCAAGACAAATTAAGGAGAGACACCATCATTTTAAAAAATCTATATTTAAACCTCCCTAATATCAAGCTTTCTTAGAGACAATTTCCAGACTCAGTCATCCGAGAGAAATGAGCATGTACAGCTGACAAGAAAGAAAGCTCAGTTAAACAGCTCAGGGAGAGGCCTGGAGAGGCAGAGTCTGATTCCCTGTGGTCCTTAGCTAGTAACTGATAAGCAAAAGAAAAGCGAGCTCCCACAGCATCCTGTCTCGAAGAATGGCTAATCATCGTGATTGTAAAGAAATCTATGAAAATATTCATCTGGCACTTATTAATGAAATATGTGAATGAAAATATGAAATATGCAAGGAGACCCAACCAATCCATCCTAAAGGAGATCAGTCCTGGGTCTGATGTTGGAAGCATTGATGTTGAAGCTGAAACTCCAATACTCTGGCCACCTGATGTAAAGAGCTAACTCATTTGAAAAGACCCTGATGCTGGGAAAGATTGAGGGCAGGAGGAGAAGGGGATGACTGAGGATGAGATGGTTGGATGGCATCACCGACTCAGTGGACATGGATTTGGGTAAACTCTGGGAGTTGCTGATAGACAGGGAGGCCTGGCATGCTGCGGTCCATGGGGTCACAAAGAGTCAGACATGACTGAGCGACTGAACTGAACTGAATGAAATATATATTTATCAGCCCTTTACACAAGCCACATTGCTGCCAGAAAATAGGTCATAAGAGGATAGTCATGTGCCAGGTCTCGGGTGAGCTCCTGGGACAGGCCACTAAGGGAAGGTCTTTGGTTTCTCACAGGAAATAATTTGAGAGCAAGCCACAGTAAAGTGAAAGCAGGTTTACTGACACAGACACACAGTCCATAGGCAGAATGCAGTCCGTCTCAAAAGGCAAAAGAAGCCCCGAAATATGAGAACGTTAATTTTTATGGGCTGAGTAATTTCATAGGCTAATGAGTGGAAGGACTATTCCAACTATTTTGGAGAAGGGACAGATATTTCCAGGAATTGGGCTATCCCTCACTTTTTTGTCCTTTTATAGTGGGCCTTGATACTAACTCGTGGCATTTGTGGGTATGTCATTTAGCATATGCTAATATATTATGAGCATAAAATGAGGCTCAAGGTTCACCAGAAATGGAACCTTCCACCATCTTCTACGTAGTTGCTTCCAACCAGTTTTGTCATATCCTCAGTGACTGTGTCATTCTTTCTTTTTTCTTTTGGGCCAAGCCACAGAATGAAGGATCTTACTTCCCTGACCAGGGATTGAACTCATGCCCCCTACAGCTGAGACACAGACTCTTAACGATTGGACTGCCAGTGAAGTCCCTATGCCATTCTTTCAAAGGTTATGCCCTAGGCCCCTTCCTCCTGTCTCATTATGAGTATGCTGTGGTTGGTAAAACTACGTTTTCCCCCAACTTGAAAGCACTGTTATAAAAGTCACATGAACCCAAAATAATTACATATGTATCCAGGTCACATTTTTCATTTCTGATTATTTGCAATTATTTTCTAAACCTAGTTAATAAAAATCACCCTCAGGTAGAGTTTAACTTATGATTCATTAGGCACTCAGTAAATACCATCATGAGCAAAGCACAGGGCTAAGCTTTGTTACACAAAGAAGAAAACACAGTCCTTGGTCTCAAGAGATGTATGACCTGGTAAAAGATATATGATGGCTGTGTACAAAAATTAAGGTTGCTAAGTGCCATCCCAGAATATAAGCCCTGAAAACTCAGAGAGAGGAAAGCTTACTTCATGTGAGGGAAGATAGGACCTCCTGGGACAGGTTGCATTTGAACAAAGTGTTAAAGCACCTGCAAGACTAGGCAGTGTGGAAGGGAAAGAGCAGCTCATGGGTACAAAACAGCACAGAGACCTGGTGGCAAGATAACACAGATGAGTTACAGACACAAACGTTGAGCGCAACTTAACTCAGACATGCTGCATAAACAGAGCAAAGAAAAACAGAGACAGAAACAGGTCTGTAACATGTAGTGAAAGTTCTAGAGCTTCACTGTCTAATGGGGTAGCCATTACCCACATATGGCATTGAGCCTTTGAAATGCAGCTAAAAACATATTTCAAGGTTTAGTAGAAAAATCGAATGTAAAATATTAATACTTTTACATTGATGATGTGTTGAACTGATTTAATAAAATATTGGGTTACAAATACATAACTTCCTTTTAACTTTTTAATGTAACTATGACAAAAATCTTAAATTGTGTATGCGGTGCAAATTGTACTCCATTGGAAAACACTGTTCTAAAAAGAAAGTGAAAGTGTTAGTCACTCAGCTGTGTTCAACTCTTTGTGACCCTGTGGACTGTAGCCCACCAGGTTCCTCTGTCCGTGTGATGTCCCAGGCAAGAACACTGGAGTGGGTTACCATTCCCTTCTCCAGGGAATCTTGTCAACCCAGAGATTGAACCCAGGTCTTCTGCATTGCAGGCAGATTCTTTACTGTCACGATAGCTATAAAGCTCATACTTTGCTTCATAACAATTTGGGGGCCTCAGGATGGAAAGTGAATGGATGGGTGACCTAATTAGATTATGCTGCAAGACAATTTGAAGAGAGCAGATATCCCTTGGTTTAAGTTGAGGGACTAGAACAGAACAGAAAGAAGAAAGAAAACCAAACACACAAGGTGTGGTGAAGTAAGTTGCAGTTGGGTGTGCAGACAAGGTTAAGTGATGCTGGGTAGGGGGCATTGGCAGTGTTTGGCCATGGGCCAGAAACCGCGTAGGAAAGGGTGGAAGTCAAGCACAATGCCAGATCCCTGGAAGAAGTAGCTGGAGTAAGTGTGATGATGTTAAATGACGGGGAATCTATTAAAAGAAAAAAGGATGGGGACTTCCCTGGTGGTCTAGTGGTTGAGATTCCACTCTTCCAATGCAGAGTTTGATCCCTGGTTGGGGAACTAAGACCTCACATGCCAATGAGTCAAAAATAAAGTTAAAAAAAAATTTTTTTTGTAAAGGAAGACATTAAAACCAAAGAAGAAATAAAAAAAGAAAGAAAAGATGGGTTCAGCTTGGGACATAATGAAATTTAGGTCCATGGGGCATACCTTTGGGTCCATAGTAAAGAAGCCAAGCAGACAGCTAGAAATGTGTGAGAACAGATGCTCCTACAACTTGGGAGGTTTTCAAAAACCATAAAAAAAGAAGAAAAACATGCTAGAAGATTTTTTTTTAATTGTGAAAAGTTATGAGAGATTTCCCTGGTGGCTCAGACAGTAAAGCATCTGCCTACAATGCAAGAGACCCGGGTTAGATCCCTGGAGTTGGGAAGATCCTCTGGAGAAGGAAATGGCAACCCACTCCAGTACTCTTGCCTGGAAAATCCCATGGATGGAGGAGAGTGGTAGGCTACAGTCTATGAGGTCCCAAAGAGTCAGACACGACTGAGCCCTTCACTTTCACTTTCATGCACTTATTATTCAGGTTATTTTGTAAGTAAATAATGGTAATTAATATAGAATTTTTTTTTGGTTGGGGAGTTGAATTTTATTTTATATTTTTTTATTTTTTAATTGAAGGATAATTGCTTTACAGAATTGTGTTGGTTTCTGTTAAACATCAACATGAATCAGCTATAGGTTCACATATGTTCCCTCCCTCTTGAACCTAACACTTTGTACTCAGGAAATTGAGCCCTCTTGTCCCTCCTTGATCAGACATGGAGGCACAGTCCCATGTGCTATGAAAACCAGTATAACACTGTCATATGTCACCAGCCAATAGCCTTTTTTAAAAAGTTTACATGACAGAGAAGCATAAAATAAGGAAAAGCTCACCCTTCATTGAGCCATCATTTATTGAGCTCCACGCTCCAAAATCACTGCAGATGCTGACTGCAGCCATGAAATTAAAAGATGCCTACTCCTTGGAAGAAAAGTTATGACCAACCTAGATAGCATATTCAAAAGCAGAGACATTACTTTGCCAAGTAAGGTCCATCTAGTCAAGGCTATGGTTTTTCCAGTAGTCATGTATGGATGTGAAAGTTGGACTGTGAAGAAAGCTGAGCACTGAAGAATTGATGCTTTTGAACTGTGGTGTTGGAGAAGACTCTTGAGAGTCCCTTGGACTGCAAGGAGATCCAACCAGTCCATTCTGAAGGAGATCAGCCCTGGGTGTTCATTGGAAGGAATGATGCTAAAGCTGAAACTGTCACATTTGGCCACCTCATGAGAAGAGTTGACTCATTGGAAAAAAAAACCTGATGCATGCCAGGATTGGGGGCAGGAGGAGAAGGGGACAACAGAGGATGAGATGGCTGGATGGCATCACTGACTCGATGGACGTGAGTCTGAGTGAACTCCGGGAGTTGGTGATGGACAGGGAGGCCTGGAGTGCTGCGATTCATGGGGTCGCAAAGAGTTGGACATGACTGAGCGACTGAACTGAACTGAATGAGATGAGATGCTGGGGATGAGACACTGTGCAGCGCACTAAAGAGGTGTGTCCTGAGAGTATTCACTGTCACAAAACCTTTTCCCAGGGAAAGTGAAAACTATTAGGAATGGTGTAGCTGGTATGAAAATGTGTTAAATCTTTAAGCGATAAAGATTGCAACTCTGGATAGAAACAAAGCCTGAGGCAGAGTGGGGTGAAGAAAAGCACTGTTTTCTATTCGTTCTGTGATTGGCTGATTGGTTTTAGTATGAAAACAATACTAGTGTTTAACACTTTTGAGCATGCTGCATCGTTAAGTGTCTATTGTTTATGTTGATATTCAGGAACCGTTTCTAGCCAGTGGAAGCAAAAGCTGCTCTGCTCTCTATGTGAGGTCACATCTCTAATTTTAAAATCCATGTCCATGATCAAAGATACCTTACAGGATTCTCTTTACAGCTGAGGAGACTACACCTTGCAAACTAGAAGCAATATGTATCCACTCACTAGGGAGACAAATGAAAACACCACATCAGATCCTCAAAGCATCCCCTAGAATTGCATCGTGGGTCAGATCCAGCTGCACAGGGCTTGGTCAGAGGCACCCTAACAACCCAAATGGAACCCTGGGATACGTTTTGCAGGGCAGGGAAATAAGAACATTGAAGCCTCGAAGAACCATGATCTTCTCCTGAAAGCCTGACCCCTGAGTCAAGGGAATAGAGAACACATCTTTTTTTCAAACAGAGAGATGGCAGAGAGTAGCCACAGTTCAGGTCTTCACTGACGGCTCAGCAGCAAAGAACCCACCTGCAGTGCAGGAGACACAGAAAGTCCCTGGGTCGGGAAGACCCCCTGGCAGAGGGAATGGCAACCCACTCCAGTTCTTCCCTGGAGAATCCCACAAGCAGAGGAGCCTGGGGGGCTCTACAGTCCACAAAGAGTCGGACATGACTGAGCCACCTGGTGCAAGCAGTCACAGTTTAAGAAACCAAACGTCCAGAAACTGTAACCACGTCTGACAGAGCAGGCAAGTTCTGCACAGTATAAGCATTGAGCTTTGTCATTTTCATCAACTGAGGGTGAACCCACAGTTTTTTCCAGATCTGTACAGATAGTTCTAGCCAAGTATGATGTAAAATTCCCTAGAAGAAGAAGACACAAAACTAAAAAAAAAAAAGTGCAAGTGTGGTGATTTCTGACTACTGACAAATTATATAGTCACTTTAAATCATTTCCCTTCCAAAAACAGAACAGAAACGATAGATATAGGTCCAAGATTTTGCTTTGTCAGAATCACAAAGAAACTTTCTAGGATACCGTAATGGCACTAGGGAGAGAGGCTGATGGCAAGTCTTTAAGCTTGTAATTAACCCTAAAATAAAAAAATATGATTGGATGATTATTCTAATAACAGAAGAATAAATGATGATACGGTGACAGACCAGACAAAGGAGTTCTTTCTCAGAGGAAAATATTACAGTAATTTTCATTTTAATTTGAGCTGATGTATTATTTGGTAAAACTCCATAGATCCTTAAAGAATATTAATTCAAATCTTCTAAGCTGTCGGTGAAATAAACTATAACATCTTCCTCCTTCTCGTTGCTTCAAAAATCCTGACAATGAAAATGTAGCCCCCCATTACCAAAAATGACATTCTGTGTAACCCTTATAATGATTATGGAAAATCAAGGCATTGATCTTCTCCTCATTTCTCATTGAAATGATGGCATGGTCAATCCCCTTTCCTGCTATAACATTTGTTTAAGTTTAATTACTGTACAATTAGAAAGCCATCTTGTCACATTAAATACAAAACATAAATTTAAAAAGATATAAAATATCTATATCCCATGCCCCCGAAATACCAGCTAGGGACAAGTCACCCTAGAACAAAGAGCATTTCTTAATTTTTATATTCAAGTAGCCGTTTTTAGAGGGAGATAGCTAACCTTTACTGATCTGATATTGAATGCCAAGCACTGGGTGAAGAGCTATATGTAGACTGTGTCATTTAATTATCATTCTATCTTATGAGATCCAAAACCAGGCATGCCAAGGATTGACAATACTGGAAATGTGAAAAGGCAGCAGAAATGTACACTTCCAACTTCCACCCCACCTATGCACACCCCCAGCCCCGGGTCTGCTGTTCCTCCACCTGTAGGGTCCCTGGGCTGGCTGCAACAGCACAGGCAGCCCTGAAATCCAGGCAGAAGAAAGAACACAGGCTAAGGGGTAACAATAAGCATATATCCTGAAGATCCCCCAGGAGTGGAAAGTATACTCTGAATGTGCTGCTTCTGAGTGTATTACACTAAAGTAATACACAACATTTTTAGGGATTTTCTTTCCCATCATTCATCATTTTCCCTACAAAAATAAGCAGAAAATGATAAGAATGTTGCAGAAATGTTTTATAAATATAGCTGGATAAAACAAATGCTGTGATTGATTAACTACAAAGTTAGAGGCAAGGCGGAATAAAGAGTTCCCTAGGGAAGCTGAATCAAAAATGGTTACAAGTAACAGAAACCAAATTGCAGGAAGAAAGGCAATGCCAAAGAATGCTCAAACTAAAGAATGCTCAAACTACCACACAATTGCACTCATCTCACATGCTAGTAAAGTAATGCTCAAAATTCTCCAAGCCAGGCTTCAGCAATGCGTGAACCGTGAACTCCCTGATGTTCAAGCTGGTTTTAGAAAAGGCAGAGGAACCAGAGATCAAATTGCCAACGTCCGCTGGATCATGGAAAAAGCAAGAGAGTTCCAGAAAAACATCTATTTCTGCTGTATTGACTATGCCAAAGCCTTTGACTGTGTGGATCACAAGAGACTGGAAAATTTTGAAAGAGATGGGAATACCAGACCACCTAACCTGCCTCTTGAGAAATCTGTATGCAGGCCAGGAAGCAACAGTTAGAACTGGACATGGAACAACAGACTGGTTCTGAATAGGAAAAGGAGTACGTCAAGGCTGTGTATTGTCACCCTGCTTATTTAACGTATATGCAGAGTACATCATGAGAAACGCTGGACTGGAAGAAACACAAGCTGGAATCAAGATTGCCAGGAGAAATACCAATAACCTCAGATAGGCAGATGACACCACCCTTATGGCAGAAAGTGAAGAGGAGCTAAAAAGCCTCTTGATGAAAGTGAAAGAGGAGAGTGAAAAAGTTGGCTTAAAGCTCAACATTCAGAAAACGAAGATCATGGCATCTGGTCCCATCACTTCATGGGAAATAGATGGGGAAACAGTGGAAACGGTGTCAGACTTTATTTTTTAGGCTCCAAAATCACTGCAGATGGTGACTGCAGCCATGAAATTAAAAGACGCTTACTCCTTGGAAGAAAACTTATGACCAACCTAGATAGCATATTCAAAAGCAGAGACATTACTTTGCTGACTAAGGTCCATCTAGTCAAGGCTATAGTTTTTCCTGTGGTCATGTATGGATGTGAGAGTTGGACTGTGAAGAAGGCTGAGCACCGAAGAATTGATGCTTTTGAACTGTGGTGTTGGAGAAGACTCTTGAGAGTCCCTTGGACTGCAAGAAGATCCAACCAGTCCATTCTGAAGGAGATCAACCCTGGGTCTTCTTTGGAAGGAATGATGCTAAAGCTGAAACTCCAGTACTCTGGCCACCTCATGAGAAGAGTTGACCCATGGGAAAAGACTCTGATGCTGGGAGGGATTTGGGGCAGGAGGAGAAAGGGACGACAGAGGATGAGATGGCTTGTTGGCATTACAGACTCGATGGACGTGAGTCTGAGGGAACTCCAGGAGTTGGTGATGGACAGGGAGGCCTGGCGTGCTGCGATTCATGGGGTCGCAAAGAGTGGGACACGACTGAGTGACTGAACTGAACTGAAGTACACAGGGGAGTCAGAGGATGCTGGATTTTCTTCAGAAACACAAGAAAAATATTAAAGGTACTGACCTTGGGAGGGTTGGATTTAGAAAAACTGATGATAGGAGTTCCTTTAGAAATCTGCTAGTGATGACATGTGAAAAGCTTGTGAAAAGAGGTAACAGCACTGATTATTAGGGAAATGCAAATCAAAACCATAGATACCACTTCACATCCAGTAGAATGATGACTATTTTAAAAAGGAAATGAAAGAAAAGAATGAGGACGTGGAAAAATGGGAACTCTTTGCATTACTGGCAGGAATGTAAAGTGGTGCAGCTGCTGTGGAAAACAGAATGCTAACTCCTCAAAAACTTGAAATGACCATATGACTTAGCAATTCCTCTTCTGGGTATGCGGGCTTCCCTGTTGGCTCAGAGGGTAAAGCGTCCTGCCTGCAGTGAGGGAGACCTGGGTTCAATTACCAGGTGGGGAAGATCCCCAGGAGAAGGAAACGGCAACCCACTCCAGTACTCTTGCCTGGAAAATTCCACAGACGGAGGAGCCTGGTAGGCTACAAGTACATGGGATCACAGAGTTGCACATTAGTGAGCAATTTCACTTCTCACTTCTGGGTACGTACCCACAAGAATTGAAAGCAGAGACCCTCGTGTTCATAGTGGCATTATTCACAATAGCCAAAAGGTAGAAACAACTCAAATATTCAGTCAAGGATGAGTGGACAAACATAATATGGTATATACATACAACGAAATAAATACTGTGTGTGTGCGTTCAGTCACGTCCGACTCTGCAATCCCATGGACTGTAGTCCGCCAGGCTCCTCGTTCCAAGATCCAGTCCAAGCCTCTTGCATCTCCTCCACTGGCAGGTGGATTCTTTACCACTGTGCCACCTGGGGAGCCCATAATGGAATATTATTCAGCCTTGTAAAGAAAGAGAATTCTAACACATGCTACAACTGGGTGAACCTTGAAGACCTTATGCTAAGTGAAATCAATCATAAAGATTGTATTAGGAAGGGCGATACATTGCATGGCTCCACTTACCTGTGGTACCTAGTCAGACTGATGGAGACAGAGAGTAGAATGGTGGTTCCTAGCGGGTCTAGGGGGAGGGGCAGTAGGGAGTTAATGGGGGCAGTTTCAGTTTGGAAGGGTGAAAAAGCTCTGGAGTTGGATAGTGGTGTATGCGTGCGTGCTGAGTCACTTCAGTTGTCTGACTCTTTGCGACGCTATGGACTGTAGCCTGCCGGGCTCCTCTGTCCATGGGATTCTCCAGGCAAGAATACTGGAGTAGGTTGCCATGCCCTCCTAAAGGGGATCTTCCCAAACCAGGATCGAACTCAGGTCTCTTATGTCTCCTGCGTTGGCAGACGGGTTCTTTACCACTAGCGCCACCTGGGAAGCCCTGGGATAGTGGTGATGGTGATGTCAATGTGAGACAGGCTGGGACCTGGTACCTGGGGATTTTGCTGCAGTGCTTGCATCTCAAGCAACAAAATACAAAGAAATTATAAGGGATTAAAAACAACTGTGTACATGCATATTTGGAGCAAATTAGGAACAAGATACATAAAGACTAAAAACCCTCTACCACTTCTGAAATGGAGGGAGCAAAAGCAGGTATTACGTATGCTCCCTACACACATCACCACCAAGGGGAGTAAGGCAAATACCTAAGCCACCCCTTCAGTCCAATCACTAGACATACCGCTACCATCATCTATTTAGGGGACCAATTGCCTGCCCCAGGGCCCCCTGGTCAGGGAGCAAGCAAGGGCACCTGTTTGCTGTTTAGTCGCTAAGTCGTGTTAGATTCTTTTGTTTTGTTTTGTTTGTGTTTTTGCATTTTATTTATTTTTTAATATAAATTTATTTATTTTAATTGGAGTCTAATTACTTTACAATATTGTATTGGTTTTGCCATACATCAACATGAATCCGCCACAGGTATACACATGTTCCCCATCCTGAACCCCCCTGCCTCCTCCCTCCCCGTACCATCCCTCTGGGTCCTCTCAGTGAACCAGCCCCAAGCATCCTGTATCCTTCATCAAACCTGGACTGGCGATTCATTTCATATATGATATTACACGTGTTTCAATGCCATTTTCCCAAATCATCTCACCTTCTCCCTCTCCCTCAGAGTCCAAAAGACTGTTCTATACCTCTGTGTCTCTTTTGCTGTCTCGCATACAGGGTTATCATTACCATCTTTCTAAATTCCATATATATACGTTAGTATACTGTATTGGTGTTTTTCTTTCTGGCTTACTTCACTCTGTATAATATAACCCCATAGACTGTAGCCTGCCAGGCTCCTCTGTCCATGGGATTTCCCAGGCAAGAATACTGGGCTGGGTTGCTATTTCCTTCTCCAGGGGATCTTCTCAACCCAGGAATCAAACTCAAATTAAGGGTGAATTCTTTACCACTGAGTCACCTGGAAAGCCCAGGGCACCCCTTCCTGCTACTTATTTTCACTCCCTCTTGCACGAGTCTCAATAAAGCCCTGCCTGAAATTTTGCCAGGCCTCTTATCAATTTCTATTAAGAGTCCAAGAACTCCAGTCACTAACTTGTGTATGTAATGCCATTAAACTGTATGTCCTAAAATGTTGTGTTTGTTTTTTTAAGATCACTAGATTTAGGTATGAACTTTTAAGTGTTATTAGCTGCCAAATGAGCGATTTCAGGAAAGATAAAAGATAAAATCCAGGCTGTGAAGACCTAGGATTCTGGCCAGCTATGAGCAGGAAGTGGTGGACAAGTGTGTTCACTGAGGGCAGATAGGGACCTGGACATGGTGGACGGATGGGAGAATAAACACAGAAATAAATGACTGAAAGAAAGTGAAGTTTCTACTTTCAGATTAACAAAAAGGATCCTGCAGCTAAAGGCTCAACAATTGATATTTTCTGTTCAGCAAATAGTATCAGGTCAGTTCAGTTCAGCCACTCAGTCATGTTGACTCTTTGTGACCCCATGGACTGCAGCATGCCAGACTTCCCTGTCCATCACCAACACCTGGAGCTTGCTCAAACTCATGTCTATCAAGTCGGTGATACCATCCAACCATCTCATCCTCTGTCATCCCCTTCTCCTCCTGCCTTCAATCTTTCCCAGCATCAGGGTCTTTCCAAATGAGTCAGTTCTTCACATCAGGTGGCCAAAGTATTGGAGTTTCAGCTTCAACATCAGTGCTTCCAATGAACAAGCTGGAATCTAGATTGCTGGGAGAAATAACAATAACCTCAGATACTCAGATGACACCACCCTCAAGGCAGAAAGCGAAGAAGAACTAAAGAGCCTCTCAATGAAAGTGAAAGAGGAGAGTGAAAAAGATCACAGTGCAAATGCCATCAATTCTTCGGCACTCAGCTTTCTTTATAGTCCAACTCTCACATCCATACCTGACTACTGGAAAAACCATAGCCTTGACTAGATGGACCTTTGTTGGCAAAGTAATGTCTCTGCTTTTTATTTTTTTATTTATTTTTATTTTTATTTTACTTTATTTTACTTTACAATACTATATTGGCTTGCAGGATACAGGACGCTTGGGGCTGGTGCAAAGTAATGTCTCTGCTTTTTAACGTGCTGTCTAGGTTGGTCATGGCTTTTTTTTCAGAGGAATAAGCATCTTCTAGGACTCCCCTGGTGGCTCAGATGGTAAAGCCTCTGTCTACAATGCGGGAGACCTGGATTCAAGCCCTAGGTTGCGAAGATCCCCTGGAGAAGGAAATGGCAATCCACTCCAGTACTGCTGCCTGGAAAATCCCATGGACAGAGGAGCCTGGTAGGCTATAGTCTATGGGGTCGCAAAGAGTTGGACACGACTGAACGACTTCACTTCACTTCACTTCACTTCAAGCATCTTTTAGCTTCATGGCTGCAGTCACCATCTGCAGTGATTTTGGAGACCCTCAAAATAAAGTCTGACACTGTTTCCACTGTTTCCCCATCTATGTGGCATGAAATGATGGGATCAGATGTCATGATCTTAGTTTTCTAAATGTTGAGTTTTAAGCCAACTTTTTCACTCTCCTCTTTCACTTCCATTGAGAGGCTCTTTAGTTCTTCCTCGCTTTCTGCCTTGAGGGTGGTGTCATCTGCATATCTGAGGTTATTGTTATTTCTCCCAGCAATCTAGATTCCAGCTTGTGCTTCATCCAGCCTGGCATTTTGCATGATGTACTCTGCATATAAGTTAAATAAGCAGGGTGATAATATACAGCCTTGACATACTCCTTTCCTGATTTAGAACCAGTCTGTTGTTCCATGTCCAGCTCTAATTGCATACAGATTTCTCAGGAGGCTGGTCAGCTGATCTGGTATTCCCATCTCATTAAGAATTTTCCACAGATTGTTGTGATCCACACAGTCAAAGGCTTTGGAGTAGACAATAAAGCAGAAGTAGATGTTTTTCTGGAACTCTCTTGCTTTTTCTATGATCCAATGGATGATAGAAATTTGATCTCTGGGTCCTCTGCCTTTTCTAAATTCAGCTTGAACATCAGGAAATTCACAGTTCATATGCTGTTGAAGTCATGCTTGGAGAATTTTGACATTACTTTGCTAGTGTGTCAGATGAGTGCAATTATGCAGTAGTTTGAACATTTTTAGGCATTGTCTTTGTTTGGGATCAGAATGAAAACTGACCTTTTCCAGTCCTGTGGCCACTGCTGAGTTTTCCAAATTTGCTGGCATATTGAGTGCAGCACTTTCACAGCATCATCTTTTAGGATTTGAAATAGCTTAGCTGGAATTCCATCACCTACCCTAGCTTTGATCATAGTGATTCTTCCTAAGGCTCATTTGACTTCACATTCCAGTATATCTGGCTCTAGGTGAGTGATCACACCATCATGATTATCTTGGTCATGAAGCTCTTTTTTGTACAGTTCTTCTGTGTATTCTTGCCACCTCTTCTTAATATTTTCTGCTTCTGTTAAGTCCATGCCATTTCTGTCCTTTATTGAGCCCATGTTTGCATGAAATTTTCCCTTGGTATCTCTAATTTTCTTGAAGAGATCTCTAGTCTTTCTCCTTCTATTGTTTTCCTCTATTTCCTTGCATTGATCGCTGAGGAAGGCTTTCTTTTCTCTCCTTGCTATTCTTTGGAACTCTGCATTCAAATTAGTATATCTTTCCTTTTCTCCTTTGCTTTTTGCTTCTCTTCTTTTCATAGCTATTTGTGAAATAGATAGCTTCCTCAGACAGCCATTTTGCTTTTCTGCATTTCTTTTCCATGAGGATGGCCTTGATCCCTGTCTCCTGTACAATGTTATGAACCTCCATCCATAATTCATCAGGCACTCTGTATATCAGATCTAGTCCCTTAAATCTATTTCTCATTTCCACTGTATAATCATAAGGGGTTTGATTTAGGTCATACCTGAAACTCCAATACTTTATCCACCTCGTGCGAAGAGTTGACTCATTGGAAAAGACGCTGATGCTGGGAGGGATTGGGGGCAGGAGGAGAAGGGGACGACAGAGGATGAGATGGCTGGATGGCATCACTGACTCGAAGGACGTGAGTGTGAGTGAACTCTGGGAGTTGGTGATGGACAGGGAGGCTTGGTGTGCTGTGATTCATGGGGTCGCAAAGAGTCGGACACGACTGAGCGACTGAACTGAACTGAACTGAATCTTTATAGACAGGCAGTAGCAAATTTTGTTGTTGGTAGTGTTACTTGCTAAGTCATGTCCAGTTCTTTTGTGACCCCATGGATTGCAGCCCACGAGGCTCCTCTGTCCATGGGATTTTCCAGGCAAGAATACTGGAGTGGTAGATGATATTTAATCTCCTCCAGATTTAGGAATTTCCTTCTGAAGCTAATTGTGCTTTTACTTAAACTGCATATCACTTCATAGAAATTTCTCTATGAAATAATGCTTTTATTCAAAGAGATAAAATATTTAATTGGAATAAGCTGAAGAATTATCTCCCTTACACAGGAAAAGAGTTAAAATTAAAATAAGCAAATTAAAAGTAAAAATTTTAAGATTAAATTCCAACGTAAAAAATGGCAAACCTTGTAACTTTATCAAGCCTAACATAAAGACACTAATACATAGTCCATCAATAAAGAAAGTATCATGTTAGTTAACTCCCAACATCGTTCATCCTGCCAGAGGTGCTACAGTGTACGGGTTCATCACTCAAGCTTCACAGGTACACTCCGGGGGTTTGGAGCCCACTTCTGACAGTACCCGTTACTTAATCTCTCAGTGCAAAATACAAATGATGACAATGAGGAGGATGATGGTGGGGGCAGCGATGATGATAAACCTACTTTACAAGTTTGCTGTCAAGACTGGACAGGTAGGTGTTTGTTTGTTTTTTAGTTTTTTTTTACTTTACAAAACTGTATTGGTTTTGCCATACATTGTGTTTATAATGGTAGCTGAAACATAGAAAGTGGGACAAAAGTGCTACCATTGGGTCTTCTGGTCAATGCAGGTTCTGAAATTTGCAAATGTTATTAACAGGTAAGAAACAAATGGTATCTCTCAATGACCTCCTGCTGACACCAGTTATCCTTGCGTCACTCTGCTGTCTTTAGTAACATGCCCAGCATTTGCTCTCCCAAAAGGCGGCCTCACACCAACCCCTCAACGCCCCCTCCCTGTCCTACCAGGCTGCTACTTTTGATAGATGAGGGGTTCTCTCTGCTGCTTCTGATAGCATTCAGCAGCTTCCTTAATTATTGGACAGCTTTATACACGACTGAACACGCAAATTTGTTACAGTGACGTGATAATGTGAACAAACCCAGAGAAATTAAGTAATTACATAGCAAATAAAATCACTGCTGCCAAAAGAAACTAGTTATGTGAAAAAGGAAGAGACTTGAAGCAGGAATTCACATAAAAAGTACACCCTTTAGCACCAAAATATTTTTGTTTTACATTGTTATTAATATACATATGAGTGTGAAAAGGAAAAACTGAATATAAAAATATACACTGAACTCATGCTAATGGTTGCTTCTGAGGTAAAAGAAAGAGAAATATGACTGGAGCATGTGGTCAGAAGAAGCCTCACCTGTACCTGGGACTCTGTTTTTCTAGCTGTAAAGTCTGTATAATGGTATTATGTACCTCATAAGATTACTGTATTAGATGATTCAACATAGTAAAATGCTATAGTAATGCATATTTTTTCATTAATCAAGTGTTTTCCAATAAATTGTGTGTCATAATGTTCCCTTGAAATAAAATTATCTGCTTGCATAATTTGTAATGAATACATGAAAGACATTTATTTGAAATGTTATTTTTAAATACACTATTTCACTGTTTAGCCTCTCATAGTTAAACTATATTTGATCATTTTTATGTTTATAACTGACATATTGATTAAAAGTAGGTGAAAATATAAACTCTAAAGAAGCTTATTTCAATGTTGTAATAGGTTTTTTGGGGGAGAAGGCAATGGCAACCCACTCCAGTACTCTTGCCTGGAAAATCCCATGGGCAGAGGAGCCTGGTAGGCTGCAGTCCATGGGGTCGCTAACAGTCAGACACGACGGAATGACTTCACTTTCACTTTTCACTTTCATGCATTGGAGAAGGAAATGGCAACCCACTCCAGTATTCTTGCCTGGAGAATCCCAGGGACAGGGGAACCTGGTGGGCTGCCGTCTATGGGGTCTCACAGAGTCGGACATGACTGAAGCGACTTAGCAGCAGCTGCAGCAATAGGTTTTTGAATACTAGTCTATCAGTAAGTATATAAAAATATTATTTGTATCTCTTAGTTGTAATTTAGACCTATGTTTAATCAAATGAAAACATTTTCAGATTAATTTTTAAGGTTAACGTGGACTGGAAAAGGTCAGTTTTCATTCCATTCACAAAGAAAGGCAATGCCAAAGAATGTTCAAGCTACCACACAATTCCACTCATCTCACATACTAGTAAAGTAATGCTCAAAATTCTCCAAGCCAGGCTTCAGCAATACGTGAACCATGAACTTCCTGATGTTCAAGCTGGTTTTAGAAAAGGCAGAGGAACCAGAGATCAAATTGCCAACATCCGCTGGATCATGGAAAAAGCAAGAGAGTTCCAGAAAAATATCTATTTCTGCTTTCTTGACTATGCCAAAGCCTTTGACTGTGTGGATCACAATAAACTGTGGAAAATTCTGAAAGAGATGGGAATACCAGACCACCTGACCTGCCTCTTGAGAAACCTATATGCAGGTCAGGAAGCAACAGTTAGAACTGGACATGGAACAACAGACTGGTTCCAAATAGGAAAAGGAGTACATCAAGGCTGTATATTGTCACCCTGCTTATTTAACTTCTATGCAGAGTACATCATGAGAAACGCTGGGCTGGAAGAAACACAAGCTGGAATCAAGATTGCCAGGAGAAATATCAATAACCTCAGATATGCAGATGACACCACCCTTATGGCAGAAAGTGAAGAAGAGCTAAAAAGCCTCTTGATGAAAGTCAAAGAGGAGAGTGAAAAAGTTGGCTTAAAGCTCAACATTCAGAAAACGAAGATCATGGCATCCGGTCCCATCACTTCATGGGAAATAGATGGGGAAACAGTGGAAACAGTGGCAGACTTTATTTTTTTAGGCTCCAAAATCACTGCAGATGGTGACTGCAGTCATGAAATTAAAAGACACTTACTCCTTGGAAGAAAAATTATGATTAACCTAGATAGCATATCCAAAAGCAGAGATATTACTTTGCCGACTAAGGTCCATCTAGTCAAGGCTATGGTTTTTCCAGTGGTCATGTATGGATGTGAGAGTTGGACTTTGAAGAAGGCTGAGCACTGAAGAATTGATGCTTTTGAACTGTGGTGTTGGAGAAGACTCTTGAGAATCCCTTGGACTGCAAGGAGATCCAACCAGTCCATTCTGAAGGAGATCAACCCTGGGATTTCTTTGGAAGGAATGATGCTAAAGCTGAAGCTCCAGTACTTTGGCCACCTCATGTGAAGAGTTGACTCATTGGAAAAGACTCTGATGCTGGGAGGGATTGTGGGCAGGAGGAGAAGGGGACGACAGAGGATGAGATGGCTGGATGGCATCACGGACTCAATGGATGTGAGTCTGAGTGAACTCTGGGAGTTGGTGATGGACAGGGAGGCCTGGCGTGCTGCGATTCATGGGGTCGCAAAGATTCGGACATGACTGAGCGACTGAACTGAACTGAACTTAAGCCTAATTAAGCAATGGTATAAAGTGAAAAAGATTTTAATGTAAATACTGATGTGTTGCTTATTAGGCACTGACCATTCATATTTTGTGCACTTTTAAACACTATTTTCATTATTATTTTAGTCAATGTTTTCATCTATCTTAAATATCAATACCTTTATAAATTTTAAGCAAGTAATAATCAGAACATAAAATGAATTTATTTTCCTAAAATATAGTTGATTTACAATGTTGTATTAATTTCTGCTATATAGCAAAGTGACCCAGTTATACATATATACACACTCTTTTTCATATTGTTTTCCATTACGGACTGTCATAGAATATTGAATATATTCCCTATGCTATATTGTAAGACCTGATGTTTATCCATCCTATAAGTAATAGTTTATATCTGTAACCCCAAACTCCCAATGCTTCCCTTCCCAGCCACCTCTCCCCCTTGGTAATGACAGTCTGTTCTCTGTATCTGTCAGCCTGTTTCTGTTTCATAGATAAGTTCATTTGTGTCATATCTTAGCTTCCACATACAAGTGATATTATCACATGGTATTTGTCTCTCTGTCTGATTTACTTCACTTAATATGGTAATCTCTAGGTCCATCCATGATGCTGCAAATGGCATTAAAATGAAAATAATTTAATGATACGTTGAAAGAGAACAATCTTGTTTGGAAGCTAGCGTAAAAAAATCAGTGAGTCATTGGGTAAGTAGAACCACTGAACAAAGCTCAGAGGATGGGTCTACTCATTGCTGTATCCCCATTGCCCAGAGCAGTGTGTGACATTACTGGCATTTAAACAGCTGTCTGCATTTTTAATGAAAGAGTGAACTATTAACCTCTAAAGCTATTATTAGGCAGAAAGTTCTGGTTTTTGTAAAAGAAGTGGTTCTCAACTCTGGGGGAAGAGCAACTTTCTTATAGGTATTTGGAAATATGCTGTGAGATCAGCTTGTCACAATGACTGTGCTATGGACAGTTAGTATCTGGGGGCCAGGGATGCTAAATTCTCTGCAATATGAAGAGAGGTGGAGGGGACATCAGCAAGACAGTTGAGCCTAACAAAGAGCTTTTCCATGTGAAAGGCAAACAGCAGTCCATCAAGAGCTGCTGGAGGCATGTACCCACTGGCATGTTTGAAATGGATAATTAGCAAGGACCTTCTGCATAGTAAGGGGAACTCTGTCCAAAATTATGTAACAATCCTAATGGGAAAAGAATTTGAAAAAGAATAGATACATGTGTTTGTATAACTGGGTTCACTTTGTTGTA
>NW_024070188.1:3234824-3327393 GCF_014754425.2 Oryx dammah | reverse complement strand
AATAGATACATGTGTTTGTATAACTGGGTTCACTTTGTTGTACACCTGAAACAATCACAACATTGCTAATCAACCATACTCCCACATAAAATAAAAAGTTAAAAAGAAAAAGAATTATTTCAAGGAGCACTGGGGTAGAAGGGATAAATGAAATAAAGACAAGCAAACCAGAATAATGAGATCAAAAGGCAAGGGCACGACGTGGGCATCCTTCATAGTGCTCAGGAAGTCTCTGCTAAGAGTGGAGAAGGAGCTGTTCTGAAAGCTGAGCCAGCCTAAAAATGCCTCCCAATGTTTAAATGAGAGCTTCTGCAATACGTGTACTAGCCAATAAGCAACACCAAGCATCTACTTTTTACAGTTTAAAAATATGGAATAATTATAAAATAGAATGCAAATTTACTTTAAATAAAGATAAGAGATTCAAAGCAGTTTCACATTTGTGGCAAGCATCTGGGGTGTATTCCCAGAGCCCCGTATAACCCACTCCCACACTTTCGGTGGGTGGCACTTTAGTGGAAATTCTGCCTCAAGCCCTGAGTGGTGAACAGCTCATCAGAGGCAAACATCAGTGCGAAGTATGGAACGCTGTGTACCAGGAGAGGAGCAAGCAGAAAATCTGCCGCTAAAGGAAGGGGAAGATGTTCAGGAGAACACAACAAAGACAAGGTCCAAGGTGTAAAATACACAAAGTATGGAAAACAACGAAACTAAGGCCATGTTTATTTCACTTATTAAGTACTTGTTAAACATGTGCATATGCATCAGGCATCGTGTTGGGCCCTAAGGACAAAATGAACAAAAAAATAACATGACCTGATGCCTAGAGTCTCCAGAAGAGGAGGACATTAAACAAATAAAGTGTTATGGAAACTCACGGAGCACTTAGAGAGAAACTAGCAAGGGCTTCTTTTTAAAGGATGAAAAAGAACCTCGCAAAGAAGTCATCTTCTGTGGTTCTGAACAATGATCAGGAACAAGGTAATCTTTGCAGATATGCATTCAAGGATAGAGGTCAACCTGTATCCAGGCTCTATTCAGGACTAAGTCTCACACATTCCTGATGCAGCAACAAGGAAAGTATGGCTGGTCAGCCACACTTTCTTGGTGTGCTGAAATCTTGGTCAGCTGAGAGGAGGGATGTGACATAAAGTTGAGGACAGGTCGGGGACATACTGCTTCGGCCTCCTATAGGAATTTGGGTTTCACTCTAATTGGGAAATCACTGAAGGCTTTTCATCAGACATGAGTCAGGTTTCATCTTACTAAGATCACTGCCTATAGTGTGGAGAAGAATTAAAGAGGAGACAAAAAAAGGGGTGGGGAGAACATTAAGGAAGCCAGAGCAAGAGTCGAGGTGAGAGATGAAGACAGCTTGGTCGAGGGTGACAGGAACTGAAATAGGAAATACAGATAGATATGAAGCACAGTGGAGAAGGCAATGGCACCCCACTCCAGTACTCTTGCCTGGAAAATCCCATGGACAGAGGAGCCTGGTAGGCTGCAGTCCATGGGGTCATGAAGAGTTGGATACAACCGAGTGACTTCCCTTTCACTTTTCACTTTCATGCATTGGAGAAGGAAATGGCAACCCACTCCAGTGTTCTTGCCTGGAGAGTCCCAGGGACAGGGGAACCTGGTGGGCTGCCATCTGTGGGGTCACACAGAGTCGGACACAACTGAAGTGACTTAGCAGCAGCATGAAGCACAGAGTTGGCCATGAATTAGATGTAGAGAGTGAGCCAGATGTGAGTAACTAACATGCATAACTCTGGCATGAGTAACTGCAAGGGTGACAGAAGCAGTCATGTTCCAAGCGGGCATGTTGGAGGAAGAAGGGTTTCAAGAGCGGTTGATCAAAGACTCAGTTCTGGACTTCCTCACTAGCAGTGCCTGAGAATCATCCTAATGGAGGTGCCTAATAATCAAATTTCCAAGTGAGAAGTGAGCTCTGGATCAGGCTGTGAATTTCAGAGCTCCAGACACACATAGGAGCCTGTGAACAGCTGGCATTGGATTGTTGGTATTTACTTGCTAAATAACCCCCAACTCTTTACGACCTCATGGACTGTGGCCTGCCAGGCTCCTCTGTCCATGGGATTGCCCAGGCAAGAATCTTGGAGTGGGTTGCCATTTCCTTCTCCAGGGGATCTTCCTGACCTAGGGGTCCTGCCCATGTCTCTTACATTCCCTGCATTGCAGGCAGATTCTTTACCACTGAGCCACCAGGGAAGTGCTATTTAATAGGATTGCCTAGGAAATGTGTGTTTGTCTCAGACCACAGAAAACACACTGAAGTCAAGTAAATATGATCCCGTGGGAGAATAATGTCATTTCCAAACCTTTGTCCATTCTATTTCTCTTGTCAAGGGTTTTGTCTGGTCTTTCTTCTCATGCACTAAAGTGCAAAAGAAAAGAAACGAAAAAGTCTAAATGTTCTGGCTCTATGTGCTTCATATTTTAATGAATGATTCCATTGCAAGATGTAGCAATAATTGCTTTTTATTCATGTGCTTCCTGTGTCATCTGTGGGTTGAGTAAAATGGTCACTAACAAATGTTTTTCAGAAGTTCACTGTGAATCTATACCATACACTACATTAATGTGGGAAGCAAGCAGTCTTTACTTACACATGTATGCTTCCATAATTCAAATCTTGTTGGCCCCAGCATCACCTACAAGGTAAACTCAACCCCAGGCTGCATATTCTTCCAGCCTCTCTCTTCCCAAACCCACATAACAGGGCATGATTTAGCAGTCAGTGCTTATACAGCTACCCACTGCTCTGCTATTGCCCATGCTTTTTCTATGCCTGGGATAAATGAAAATACAATGTTTTTTGTTCAAAAATTTTGAAGACTTTGAAGGCGATGACAACATGGCATTACACCAATGCAGGGTCCCTCTGAGGCCCTGTGTAATTGCACAAATCTGCAAGCTCATGAAGCCAGCCCTGGCCTGTTTCCTGCCCTGGGAATAATAATAATAGTATCTGCTTCCTAAGGTTGGAGATTAAATGAGGCAATACATGTAAAACAATTAGAGAGTGCCTGGCACATAGGAGACATAATGACAGTGTGAGCTACACTGTTGCTGTTCAGTTGCTAAGTCGCATCCGACTTTTTGCGACCCCATGGACTGCAGCACGTCAGGCTCTGCTGTTCTTCACTATCTCCTGGAGTTTGCTCAAATTCATGTCCATTGAGTCAGTGATACTATCTAACCATCTCATCCTCTGTCGGCCTCTTCTTTTGCTTTCAATGTTTCCCATCATCATTCAACCACTAAAGACACTAGAGTCATTTTTGAGTTAGAAAGAGTCATGTCTTCCAAATTTTAATTTTATAATTTAAGCATAATGAAAAAGAGTACAAGAAAAGTTTTCATATTTGCATCTTTCATTCTTTGCCCTCCTTCCACTGAAACCTTCTCCCACTACAACTCAGCACCCAGCCTTTCCAGGTCATTCCTTCTTTGGAAGCTCAAAGGAAAGCAAAGATGTAAAGAAAATGTCTATGAAATCTTTCAACTTCTTCAGGAAGTTGTGGAGAAGATGAAGTATCTAAAATCCACTGGTCAAACTCTGTTTTTGGAAAGAGCTTCAGCAAAACAGGTCTTTGAGAAAAGAGTAATGGAAAGCAACTCAGACCTGACAAGAGGAAATCTTCCCATGTTGTCACACTTGGAGGAAAGGAGTCAAGGGAAGAAAGTCTGAAACACTGGGGTGAGGCTCCAAGACCATTTTTGTCCCTACTCTGCCTTTTTTGCTTTGTGGAGGAAAGAGTACTTGGGGACTTCCCTGGTGGCCCAATAGTTAAGAATCCACCTTCCAAAGCAGAAGATGCAGGTTCAATCCCTGGTCAGGAAACTAAGATCCCATGTGTGATGAGGCAACTAAGCCGACATGCCACAATGAAGAACAAGTATAGCTAAAATTTAAAAAAAAAAAAAAAAGAACTTGAACTTGGATTGAGAAACTTAGTGTCCAAGTTGATTTTTTTTTAAATAGCTTCTGTCTGGATTTGACACTCAACTACATTGGTAAAATTTTAGGATTAAAACAGAACAATCAATTTTATAAAGAAAGAAGGTGACTGGAGTCTTATCACTCGAGGTCTCTAATTTCTTTTTCTTCTATATGTGTCCTTGCTTATTTTTAAAATGTATTTATTTTTTAACTGAAGGATAATTGTTTTACAGAAATTTTCTGTTTTCTGCCAAATAATTAGAAGCAGAAAAATAATTTCAAATATTCTGTCAATGGATCTTTAAAAAGTAACAGCATTTCTTCTTAAATTTACCTATAAAATAGTGTAGGCATTTCCCCTTTCTTAGACATTTTCTTTATATCCAATAAAGGAGGAAAAAATGACCAAAATTAATAGCAATCATTATCACAGTAGTAGTGATTTTCTTCCAAGAAGCTTAAAGTACTTTTTAAATATCATTTCATAATGAAAAGAAAGCAAACGGACTATTGAACTACCGTGTTACCATCATTATTTGAATAATGTTATAGCATCTGTAGTGAATTTTAAGATAGTTGAGAATATCAGACATATAAGAAATGCAAAACGGCAGAGGCATTTTTTTATTTTTAACCCTGAACTTTATTTTTTCTAGAAAAGCACTGAGTGATTGAGTTCTGATAGCTCTTAATGCCAAATACACCGGGTGGGGGTGGGGTGGGGTGGTCGGTTAAGAAAAATAACAATTTAGAAAAAGAGGGACCAAATGGGAAATGTCACATCAATCTATCAGCCTGGTTTGTGACTCATATGGAAAAGATATTTCAATATTGGCATCCATGACAATCCTTATACCAGGTTATCACACAAATTAGATTATTTTGGAATAAACACTTAGCCAGTAGTGTAGGCTGTAATCAGTCAGTTCAGTTCAGTCGCTCAGTCATGTTCAACTCTTTGCAACCCCATGAATCACAGCACACAAGGCCTCCCTGTTCATCACCAACTCCTGGAGTTTACCAAACTCATGTCCATTGAGTTGGTGATGCCATCCAGCCATCTCATGCTCTGTCGTCCTCTTCTCCTCCTGCCCCCAATTCCTCCCAGCATCATGGAGTCAACTCTTTGCATCAGGTGGCCAAACTATTGGAGTTTCAGCTTCAGCATTAGTCCTTCCAATGAACACCCAGGACTGATCTCCTTTAGGATGGACTGGTTGGATCTCCTTGCAGTCCAAGGGACTCTCAAGAGTCTTCTCCAACACCACAGTTCAAAAGCATCAAGTCTTCAGCCCTCAGCTTTCTTCACAGTCCAACTCTTACATCCATACATGACTACTGGAGAAACCATAGCCTTGACTAGATGGGTCTTTGTTGGCAAAGTAATGTCTCTGTTTTTTAATATGCTATCTAAGTTGGCAGCAATTTCCCTTCTAAGAAGTAAGTGTCTCTTAATTTCATGGCTAAAATTACCATCTGCAGTGATTTTGGAGCCAAAAAATAAATAAATAAAGTCAGCCACTGTTTCTACTGTTTCCCCATCTATTTCGCATGAAGTGATGGGACCAGATGCCGTGATCTCAGTTTTCTGAAAGTTGAGCTTTAAGCCAACTTTTTACTCTCCTCTTTCACTTTCATCAAGAGGCTCTTTAGTTCCTCTTCACTTTCTGCCATAAGGGTGGTGTCATTTGCATATCTGAGGTTATTGGTATTTCTCCCAGCAGTCTTGACTCCAGCTTGTGCTTCTTCCAGTCCAGTGTTTCTCATGATGTACTCTGCATATACGTTAAATAAGCAGGGTGACAATATACAGCCTTGATGGACTCCTTTTCCTATTCGGAACAGGTCTGTTGTTCTATGTCCAGTTCTAACTGTTGCTTCCTGACCTGCATACAGATTTCTCAAGAGGCAGGTTAGGTGGTCTGGTATTCCCATCTCTCTCAGAATTTTCCTCAGTTTATTGTGATCCACACAGTCAAAGGCTTTGGCATAGTCAAGAAAGCAGAATTAGACATATTTCTTGAACTCTCCGGCTTTTTTGATGATCCAGAGGATGTTGGCAATTTGATCTCTGGTTCTTCTGCCTTTTCTAAAACCAACTTGAACATCAGGAAGTTCATGGTTCACATATTGCTGAAGCCTGGCTTGGAGAATTTTGAGCATTACTTTACTAGCGTGTGAGATGAGTGCACTTGTGCAGTAGTTTGAGCATTCTTTGGCATTGCCTTTCTTTGGGATTGGAATGAAAACTGACCTTTTCCAGTCCTGTGGCCACTGTTGAGTTTTCCAAATTTCCTGGCATATTGAGTGCAGCACATTCATAGCATCATCTTTCAGGATTTGAAATAGCTCCACTGGAATTCCATCACCTCCACTAGCTTTGTTCATAGTGATACTTTCTAAGGCCCACTTGACTTCACATTCCAGGATGTCTGGCTCTAGGTGACTGATCACACCATCATGATTATCCAGGTCTTGAAGATCTTTTTTGTACAGTTCTTCTGTGTATTCTTGCCACCACTTCTTAATATCTTCTGCTTCTGTTAGGTCCATACCATTTCTGTCTTTTATTGAGCCCATCTTTGCATGAACTGTTCCCTTGGTATCTCTAGTTTTCTTGACGAGATCTCTACTCTTTCGCATTCTATTGTTTTCCTTCTTTTTCCTTGCATTGATTACTGAGGAAGGCTTTCTTATCTCTCCTTGATATTCTTTGGAAATCTGCATTCAGATGCTTATATCTTTCCTTTTCTCCTTTGCTTTTCATTTCTCTTCTTTTCACAACAATTTGTAAGGCCTCCTCAGACAGCCATTTTGCTTTTTTGCATTTCTTTTCCATGGAGATGGTCTTGATCCCTGTCTCCTGTACAGTGTCAGGAACTTCCATCCATAGTTCATCAGACACTCTACCAGATCTAGTCCTTTAAATCTATTTCTCACTTCCACTGTATAATCATAAGGGATTTGATTTAGGTCATACCTGAATGGTCTAGTGGTTTTCCCCACTTTCTTCAATTTAAGTCTGAATTTGGCAATAAGGAGTTCATGATCTGAGCCACAGTCAGCTCCTGGTCTTGTTTTTGTTGACTGTATAGAGCTTCTCCATCTTTGGTTGCAAATAATATAATCAATCTGATTTCGGTGTTGACCATCTGGTGATGTCCATGTGTAGAGTCTTCTCTTTTGTTGTTGGAAGAGGGTGTTTGCTATGACCAGTGCATTATCTTGGCAAAACTCTATTAGTCCTGGCCCTGCTTCATTCCGTATTCCAAGGCCAAATTTGCCTGTTACTCCAGGTGTTTCTTGACTTCCTACTTTTGCATTCCAGTCCCCTATAATGAAAAGGACATCTTTTTTGGGTGTTAGCTCTAAAAGGTCTTGTAGGTCTTCATAGAACCATTCAACTTCAACTTCTTCAGATTTACTGGTTGGGCCATAGGTTTGGATTACCATGATATTGAATGATTTGCCTTGGAAATGAACAGAGATCATTCTGTCATTTTTGAGATTGCATCCAAGTACTGCATTTCAGACTCTTTTGTTGACCATGATGGCTACTCCATTTCTTCTAAGGGATTCCTGCCCACAGTAGTAGATATAATGGTCATCTGAGTTAAATTCTCCCATTCCAGTCCATTTTAGTTCGCTGATTCCTAGAATGTCGACGTTCACTCTTGCCATCTCTTGTTTGACCACTTCCAATTTGCCTTGATTCAGGGACCTAACATTCCAGGTTCCTATTGCTCTTTACAGCATCAGACCTTGCTTCTATCACCGGTCACATCCACAAGTGGGTATTGTTTTTGCTTTGGCTCCATTCTTCATTCTTTCTGGAGTTATTTCTCTGCTGATCTCCAGTAGCATATTGGGCACCTACCGACCTGGGGGGTTCCTCTTTCAGTATCCTATCATTTTGCCTTTTCATACTGTTCATGGGGTTCTCAAGGCAAGAATACTGAAGTGGCTTCCCATTCCCTTCTCCAGGTTGTACTAGTCAGTCCTTATTAGAGAGTTTTTAATGCTGAAGTCCTTTCATGTACAGGTAGAAATGATATCATTTCTCTGAGATTCTATTAGCACATATCACTATTCCCTCTCAACTAAGCATTTAATTCCTCACATGTAGAATTTTTGTACAATTATTTGAAAGTGAGACATATAATCTTGCAATCAGAGTAACTGCGTGGGTTAAAGACATTACTTACTTTGCAGAGACAGAATGTAGTTCTGTTGGACTAGAATTTGGAATTACTGAATTACATACATTTTTGTCTCCACCACTTATTAGCTGTGTGAATGTGGGCAAATTACCTTAACTTTTCCAACCCTCAGTATTCTTGGCCATAAAATTGTCCTAATAATAGTGCCTGCTTCATAGGGTTGCTACTAGGAGTCATGAAATTATCTATGAGCATCACTCAATACATACGAACTGCAAGTATTTATTTATGCATTCAAATGCATTTAACAGCATATTGGTAAAGAATCCACCTGCCAATGCAGGAGACACGAGCGATGTGGGTTTGGTCCCTGGGTCAGGAAGATTCCCTGGAGAAAGAAATGGGAACCCATTCCAGTATTCTTGCCTGGGAAATTCCATGGACAGAGAAGCCTGGCTGACTATAGTCCCATGGGGTCCCAAAGAGACAGACATAGCTGAGCCACTGAGCACTCACAGAAAGAATACAGTGTCTAATATAACTTGGGATAAGAGCAAGTTTAACATAACTTCAAAGATAAATATTATCGGAACCTGCAGCCACTATTACCACAGCTGCCATTTTTGAACAGGCTCTGAATTCACCCAGGAGCTCTCAGGAGCCACTTGGGGTAGGCAAGCAGCTTGGCATAGGGAACACTTGGCATAGGGAATGGTGGGTTGTGGGGAGCAGTGGTCAACTGGGGACATAAAAGTTGGAGGGGGGCTAGACTGACACATCCTTCCCTCAGGCCCACAAGAGCATCACAACATCATCTGAAGACAACTTTGATTCTTCACTTTCTCTCATGCCCACATCCAACCCATCAACTGATTATCAGTGCTATCTTCAAAAATGCATCTACAATCTGATCATATCAGGCCACCTCTAACTCCAACACTTTGACCTACATCTTCATTATTTTTCTGCTGTTATCCCTTCTCCCATTCCTCCACAAAACCTGTTATCAGCTATAATGATCCTGTTGAAACCTGAACATGATCTTGTCACTCTTGTACTCAAAAGTTTCCATGATTTCCCAATGAATGTAGAATAGAATCAAGAATTTTTCCTATGAGTTTCAAGGCTATATACTCCTTTTAAATAGCTTTTCCTACCAACCTCCTACTCAGTCTTTCTGATCCAACTTCAGTGGTCTCCTTACTGTTCCCCCAACACATCAAACACACAACCATCTCAAGGTCTTTGCATCCATGATACCCACCATCTGGACTACCGTTCTGCATGGTATCCACAGGGGCACTTCCTTCATATTTCTTTTCAAATGACATTGTACTAGAGATGCCTTCCCTGACCCTCCTGCATAAACTAAACTCCCCATCACCACCACTTTCTTCTTCACACACCTTTTATTCTTCACAGCACCTATCACCACCATCAGACCAATATACTATTCACTGTTTACTGCCTGATCTTGTACTAAAAGGTAAATTTCATAAGAGGAGATTATTTTCTTTATTTTATTCACCAATGCATCCTAGTATCTAAATTGGTCTTCCCAGATGGTGCTAGTGGTAAAGAACCCATTTGCTAATGCAGGAGAGATTAGAGAAATGGGTTCCCTGGGCCAGGAAGATCTCCAGGAGGAAGGCATGGCAACCCACTCTAGTATACTTGCCTGGAGAATCCCCATGGACAGAAGAGCCTGGCAGGCTACAGTCCATAGTGTCTCAAAGAGTTGGACATGACTGAAGCGATGTAACACACACACAGTATCTAAATTAGTCCCCAGTACACAATAAGTGATTAACAGAACTTTATAATTGATTGGCAGAGTGAAGGAGAAAATGGTACCCTGGACGACTCTTCCAATCCTGGCTTATGGAAGTGAGCAAGATGATGGTTCAATTGATCCATGCTAGGCATCCAAGAAGAGGGTCTGGTAAAGGGTATATTAACTCTCTTCTCCTGCTTAACAAATTACCCTATAAGATATCAACTTAACATACTAAGCACAGAGTTTCTAAAGGTCAGAAATATGGGAGCAAGTCTCCACGAAATTGCAACCAAGCTACCGGCCAGGGCCACAGTCATCTTAGAGTCTGTTGTTACTGAAGGATTCATTCCTAGGCTTGCTCATGTGGTTGTTGGCAGGCCTCAGATCCTCCTTAGTGATTGACCATAGCTGTCCATTCTTCTCCATAAGACTGCTCCCAACATAGCAGCTGGCTTCCTCTCCTCCCCACTCTGTGCCCCACCTTCCCCATACAGTGAGATAGCCAAAGGAAAGAAAGCACAAGCAAGAGAAAACTTTCAAGATGGAAGTTGCAGAGTTTTTTAACCTAATAGTATAATTAACATACCATCACTTCCTCCATATTGGTCACATAGACCAACTCTGATACAATGTGGAAGGGGATCACACAAGTAGTTGACCATCAGGGAGTAGGGACCCTTAGGAAGATGGCCAGGAAAGGGGACAAACTGTGACTTCAATAAAGGACAGGCTGACATTGAAAGGTCTCTAAGACATTTAAGGGGAACATGTCAAGGAAAAGTTGGGGTATAGGGCAGTTCTAACAAATGAGGACAGGCCAGGAAAACAACCTTATTTAAGTGTGCTTCAGTGGTAGTCTATGGGGTCACACAGAGTCAGACACGACTGAAGCAACTTAGCAGCAGCAGCAGCAGTGATAGTTACAGCTCATGATTCAGATTTATTCCATTGGGATTAAAGTTGATCTAAATTCTTTTTTTTTTAATTTCACTTTTTTTTTTTTTTTTTTACTTTACAATACTGTATTGGTTTTGCCATACATTGACATGAATCCACCACAGGTGTATATGAGTTCCCAACCCTGAACCCCCCTCCCACCACCCTCCCCATATCATCTCTCTGGGTTATCCCAGGGAACCAGCCCCAAGCATCCTGTATCCTGTATTGAACCTAGACTAGAGATTTGTTTCTTACATGATAGTATACATGTTTCAATGCCATTCTCCCAAACCATCCCACCTTCTCCCTCTCCCACAGAGTCGAAAAGTCTGTTCTTTACATCTGTGTCTCTTTTGCTGTCTTACATACAGGGTCATCATTACCATCTTTCTAAATTCCATATATATGTGTTAGTATAATGTATTGGTGTTTTTCTTTCTGGCTTACTTCACTCTGTACAATCGGCTCCAGTTTCATCCACCTCATTAAAACTGATTCAAATGTATTCTTTTTAATGGCTGAGTAATACTCCATTGTGTATATGTACCACAGCTTTCTTATCCATTCATCTGCTGATGGACATCTAGGTTGCTTCCATGTCCTCGCTATTATAAACCGTGCTGCAGTGAACATTAGGGTACACGTGTCTCTTTCAATTCTGGTTTCCTTGGTGTGTGTGCCCAGTAGTGGGATTGCTGGGTCATAAGGCAGTTCTATTTGCAGTTTTTTAAGGAATCTCCACACTCTTCTCCATAGTGGCTGTACTAGTTTGCATTCCCACCAACAGTGTAAGAGGGTTCCCTTTTCTCCACACCCTCTCCAGCATTTATTGCTTGTAGACTTTTGGATCACTGCCATTCAGACTGGCATGAAATGGTACCTCATTGTGGTTTTGATTTGCATTTCTCTAATAATGAGTGATGTTGAGCATCTTTTCATGTGTTTGTTAGCCATCTGCATGTCTTCTTTGGAGAAATGTCTATTTAGTTCTTTGGCCCATTTTTTGATTGGGTTGTTTATTTTTCTGGAATTGAGCTGCATAAGTTGCTTGTATATTTTTGAGATTAGTTGTTTGTCAGTTGCTTCATTTGCTATTATTTTCTCCCATTCCGAAGGCTGTCTTTTCACCTTGCTTATAGTTTCCTTTGTTGTGCAGAAGCTTTTAATTTTAATTAGATCCCATTTGTTTATTTTTGCTTTTATTTCCAGTATTCTGAGAGGTGGATCATAGAGGATCCTGCTGTGATTTATGTCGGAGAGTGTTTTGCCTATGGTCTCCTCTAAGAGTTTTATAGTTTCTGGTCTTATGTTTAGATCTTTAATCCATTTTGAGTTTATTTTTGTGAATGGTGTTAAAAGTGTTCTAGTTTCATTCTTTTACAAGTGGTTGACCAGTTTTCCCAGCACCACTTGTTAAAGAGATTGTCTTTAATCCATTGTATATTCTTGCTTCTTTTGTTGAAGATAAGGGGTCCATAGGTGTGTGGATTTATCTCTGGGCTTTCTGTTTTTGTTCCATTGATCTATAATTCTGTCTTTGTGCCAGTACCATACTGTCTTGATCACTGTGTCTTTGTAGTAGAGCCTGAAGTCAGCCAGATTGATTCCTCCAGTTCCATTCTTCTTTCTCAAGATTGCTTTGGCTATTCGAGGTTTTTTGTATTTCCATACAAATTGTGAAATTATTTGTTCTAGCTCTGTGAAAAATACCACTGGTAGCTTGATAGGGAGTGTACTGAATCTGTAGATTGCTTTGGGTAGTATACTCATTTTCACTATATTGATTCTTCTGATCCATGAACATGGTATATTTCTCCATCTATCAATGTCCTCTTTGATTTCTTTCATCAGTGTTTTATAGTTTTCTATATATAGGTCTTTAGTTTCTTTAGGTAGATATATTCCTAAGTATTTTATTCTTTTCATTGCAATGGTGAATGGAATTGTTTCCTTAATTTCTATTTCTACTTTCTCATTATTAGTGTATAGGAATGCAAGGGATTTCTGTGTGTTGATTTTGTATCCCACAACTTTACTATATTCATTAATTAGCTCTAGTAATTTTCTGGTGGAGTCTCTAGGGTTTTCTATTAGAGGATCATGTCATCTATAAACAGGGAGAGGTTTACTTCTTCTTTTCCAATTTGGATTCCTTTTATTTCTTTTTCTGCTCTGATTGCTGTGGCCAAAACTTCCAGAACTATGTTGAACAGTAGCAGTGAAAGTGGGCACCCTTGTCTTGTTCTTGACTTTAGGGGAAATGCTTTCTATTTTTCACCACTGAGGATAATGTTTGCTGTGGGTTTGTCATATATAACTTTTATTATGTTGAGGTATGTTCCTTCTATTCCTGCTTTCTGGAGAGTTTTTATCATAAATGGATGTTGAATTTTGTCAAAGGCCTTCTCTGCATCTATTGATAATAGATAATCTTTTGGCTTTTATTTTTCAATTTGTTAATGTGGTGAATTACATTGATTGATTTGCGGATATTGAAGAATCCTTGCATCCCTGGGATAAAGCCCACTTGGTCATGGTGTATGATATTTTTGATGTGTTGTTGGGTTCTGATTGCTAGAATTTTGTCGAGGATTTTTGCATCTATGTTCATCAGTAATATTGGCCTGTAGTTTTCTCTTTTTGTGGCATCTTTGTCAGGTTTTGGTATTAGGGTGATGGTGGCCTCATAGAATGAGTTTGGAAGTTTACTTTCCTCTGCAATTTTCTGGAAGAGTTTGAGAAGGATAGGTGTTAGCTCTTCTCAAATTTTTTGGTAGAATTCAGCAGTCTAGACCTGGGCTTTTGTTTGCTGGAAGATTTCTGATTACAGTTTCAATTTCTCTGCTTGTGATGGGTCTCTTAAGATTTTCTATTTCTTCCTGGTTCAGTTTTGGAAAGTTGTACTTTTCTAAGAATTTGTCCATTTCTTCCACATTGTCCATTTTATTGGCATATAATTGCTGATAGTAGTCTCTTATGATCCTTTGTATTTCTTTGTTGTCTGTTGTGATCTCTCCATTTTCATTTCTAATTTTATTGATTTGATTTTTCTTCCTTTGTTTCTTGATGAGTCTAGCTAATGGTTTGTCAACTTTATCCTTTCAAAGAACCAGCTTTTTGTTTTATACTACCAATATTATTTCTCTTTTCATTGAAGTATTGTTGCTTTGCAATATTGTGTTAGCTTCAGGTATGCAGCAAAGTGATTCAGTTTCCACAAATATGTATGCATGTATCTCCTTTTTCAGATAACAGTGTTATTTCTGATGTGTGAATTTTGAAGAATGTATACACATATTGAAATTAAGGAAAATCTTCTACTCTATAATTAAAGATTAATACAAGTATATGTAATCAAATGAACTATTGATTCACTCTAGTAACAACACTTTACTTAGTACATTAAGGAACATCTGTAAAGGATAAAATCAGAACACATAAATTCATTTTCCATTTATCCTACACCACTGTGAAGTTTGAGATCATCAGGCAAAAACAACCCAACATTCCCCTATCTGACTCAAATCTTCTCTATTACCTTCCATTTCAGTGAGAAAAAAGAAAGGATAATAATCCTTCCCATCATGCCCTGGATGCCACCTGGCCTGACCTTCTCTGAGAACTTGCTCTCAAAGAATCTTCCCACTACTTACTTCTCACATCACATCCTCTCAAAGGACTCTTCCCTATAGTTTATAAATACCTGCACACGCCCTCTTCTTAAACAACAGCCTTTCTGTACCTTTCTTACCTTTTTCTTCAAGTGCAATCTTATCTGCTTCCTTCCTTTTTCTGCCAAACTTTCCAAAAATAAAATACACTAGCAAATTCCTATATTCTTCTTTTCATTTACCATAATCCAAAGTAAATGCTCATCTGATGTGCTGAAATTGTTCTCCCATAGCCATCAGTGACCTCATAGCCATCAAGCCCACTAGCTTCTTCCCATTTTCAGCTTCCCCTGCAGCACTCGATTCTGTTAACAGCCTTCTTGTATAAAAACCACTATAGACTCTTCTGCTCCCATTCCCCCTCTCTCTCTTTGTTGTGGTTACTCTATCTCCTGACACCAACTTCAATATGAACATCTCTTAAGGATTAATCCATGGATTTCTTCTCTTCTCTCAAACTGTTTTCTCCTTTGTCAGTTTGATCCAGGCTCATGACTTGAAATACCAGCTGGATGTTGATAATTCATTTTTATCTATGTAGAGCTCTTATTTTTCTCTCAAGGTCAGCCCCACATTTTTAACTGAACTAAATACATTTCCTCCTTCATGGGGACACCATCCTCCTGAGCCTTAAGCTGAAAACATTTTCGAACCCTTAACAGCTCACTCTCTCTCGGTTGCCCACATGTAATTAATATTCATTCTGCCTTCATAACAGCTCCAACATCCATTTCATCCTCCACATTCTCACCACCACTAGCTTACTTTAGACTCTTGGGATTTTTCATTTGAAGCACTGGTGAAGTCTCCAAATTGTCTCTATTTTTTCCCCCTTCACATTCTGTTTTATACGTCATTCCAGAATCTTCTAATGTCCCTAGAAAGCGTTCAGTGACTGCTTCCTACAAAAGGAAATCCAAACCCTTATTCTGATCTTTTATTCTCTCCAATTAACTAATATATACTTAGATGTCACACTTTTTACCAATCTTACAAAAAGGCCCCAGCCTTCTTGATTTGGTTTCTGCTTTTGCTTGAATTCAGTGACTTAAGGTTCATTACTAGTAAAGTCACTGTTTGGCCTCAGATTAATGATCAAATAGTTTATCTGTTAAAGAAAATAAATTCATGGTACCATGATACTTGTTAAAGAACAGTGAGGCAGAATTCACTTAGGGGAATGAATGAATGTCCTTGGTATAGGGACAAGGAGTTTTGCATCCTTGTTTTGCAACCAGGGAAGAGAGACTGGACTCAAGTCCAAATACAACAGGGAAAGGTGAGGATTAATATCCAGGAATATAAGGGAGCAGAGTGAGGGTCAGGGAATGGGAAATTACTAAAGGAAAATGTGGGGGTAGAGGAATTCTGGCTAAACTAACCTAGCAGGATTCTTGCTAAAGGCAGGCCAGGGTGATCACACATCACTTGGAGATGGTAGAGGATGAGGAACTTAAGTGGATATTGAGAGTGATTGGATATCAAAGGAGGGGCTCCCCTGGTGGTTCAGAGGTAAAGAATCTGCCTGCAGCCTTGCAGACTCCTCCACCCCAGAGCCTCCCACGCTGTGCATGGTCATGGTCAACCCCACGGTCAACCCCACCATGTTCTTCAACATCGCTGTCTATGGTGAGCCCTTGGGCCTCATCTTCTTCAAGCTGTCTGCAGGCAAATTTCCAAAAACAGCAAAAAATTTTCCTGCTCTGAGCACTGGGGAGAAAGTATTTGGTTATAGAATTTCCTGCTTTCACAGAATAATTCTGGGATTTATGTGCCAGAGTGGTGACTTCACACCCCATAATGGCACTGGTGGCAAGTCCATCTATGTCAAGAAATCTGATGATAAGAATTTCATCCTGAAGCATACAGGTCCTGGCATCTTGTCCATGGCAAACACTGGCCACAACACAAATGGTTCCCAATTTTTCATTTGCACTTCCAAGACTGAGTGGTTGGATGGCAAGCATATGGCGTTTGCAAGATGAAAGAGGGCATGAATATTGTGGAATCTGTGGGGTGCTTTGGGTCCAGTAACGGCAAGACCAACAAGAAGATCATTGCTGACTGTGGACAAATCTAATAAATTTGACTTGTGCTTTACTTAACCTGATGTGAATAACTGACTCATTTGAAAAGACCCTGACGCTGGGAAAGATTGAAGGTGAGAGAATAAGGGGATGACAGAGGATGAGATGGTTGGATGGCATCACCAACCCAATGGATGTGAGTTTGAGTAAACTCAGGGAGTTCATGATGGACAGGGGCCTGGTGTGCTGCAGTCCATGGGATCACAAAGAGTCGGACATGACTGAGCAATTGAACTGAACCGAACTTACTTAACCACAAGGCCATTCCTTCTGCAGCCCAGGAAAGGACCCTTCACCTCCATCTGCTAGAAATATCCTATAATCTTTATGCTCTCACTTTAGTTTTTTTGGGTTCCATATTTTCCTTAAACTCTCTTCAAGTTTAGCTGGATTTCAAAGTTCAATTTATGATTATGAAATAAAAACTAAACAACAACAACAAAAAAGAATCTGCCTGAAATTCAGGAGACACAGATGAGTAGGGCTCAATCCCTAGGTCAGGAAGATCCCCTGGCAACCTACTCCTGTATTCTTACCTGGGAAATCCCATGGACAGAGGAACCTAGTGGGCTACAGTCCATGAGGTCACAAAGAGCCAGACACAACTGAAGCGACTGAGCATGGCACAGCACATGGATAGCAAAGGTAGGGGATTCTGGGTGCACTGACAGCAGGATTGTTGCTAAAATTAACAAGGCCAAGACAGACATGGAAGCCCAAAGTCAGAGCTTAACCGAGAAGAGCTCAGAAGAGTCTGAGAAAATTTTAGTCCAGGAGATGATCTTTGTCAATCTTAGCTGAGTTCAAATACTAACAACCTTCAAAAATGATCCCCATGTCTCATTTTTTGAAGATCAAGAATCATTTTCAATGAAAGATCTCCCATTGGCAGGTTTAATTATTCTTTTCTGCAAGAGAACTGGTTTCTTATCATATAGTCAAGTGCAAAGTTTTGCTCTGTGTTTTTGTCTAGCTAAAAATGTAATAATTCAACCATGTATCAAATTTGAAATGCATCCTTTTCCTAGTTTTCTAATGAAAAAAATTCTTAACTGATATGAAAAAAAAGTGCCATGAGACATACTTTTGCACTTACAATCACCTAATAACAAATCATTCCTTATTTATTCAGTAATAATATTTTATGATTTATTCTATGAATTTAGAGGTAAAAATCATTGATAACTAAAGTCACTGATAATTGATGCAAACTCATTGGAAAAGACCCCTGATGCTGGGAAAGACTGAGGGCAGGAAGAGAAGGGGGTAACAGCAGATGAGATAGTTGGACGGCATCATCAACTGAATGGACCTGAGTCTGAGCAAACTCCAAGAGATAGTGAAGGACAGGGAAGCCTGGCACGCTGCAGTGCATGGAGTTGCAGAGCTGGACACGATGTAGAGACTGAACGACAACAATTATAACAACAATTATTGTTATAATTTTCATGGGCTAGAAAGTCACCAAAAATTTATAAATAATAATTCTCCAGAATATTGGCTAATTCACTCAAACCACTATCAGATACCATACTAAAATTTAAAACTTTGCAGAGAGCAAATTTGACAAGAAAACAAATCACTCCAAGGAAAATGTTCTCCTTTTCTGCTTGATAATTGACTAAAACGGAGAAAATGAGTAAACTGAATGATCATCTCCACAGACCAGTTTCTCACAAGTCTACATGATAATTCTTTCAGGCTCTCCAGGGTAGTTTCAGCTCCACCAGCCCTATCTTGGTCCTCACTTTCTTGGCTCTAAGTCTGAGCCCAGCAATCTTGGGTACCAAGCTGCTTTCTTAGTAAAACTCGTTGTCAGTATGATTCAGTTGGGCATGGAGGAGACATACTTTGCCTTCATAACCAAAAGAAGTGGTTCTTTGACTCCAGTTCTTAACTCTGAGAAATATTTTACTTCTTAATATTTGTAAACTTCACAAATCACATTAGTATGTTGACCTGAAAAGAAATATTTTACCACCACACTCTTGACAAGCATTGGGGGAGTCACCCAGTAAAGGTCTGTCAAGAAAACATGGGACATGGAGCCACAAGACCCAGTGTGACTCCCAGGGCTTTTCAGCTCAGTGACTAGCATGTCACATGCCCTCTTTGATTTTCAGTTTCCTTGGGTGTAAAACAGAAGTAATTACTCTTAGGTGAGAGAGTTCTCGTGCCAGTGGAAAGTGAGACAGTACATGAGACAATCTTTTTGTGAAAACTATAAAGCAATACACAAGTATAAAGTATGTTTTTTATGAGACCTCAAAAAATCTCACCTATCAAAGCCAAGCTCCTCACATCACATTCACATCTTTGGAAACTCATATTTTTCAGGTTAGAAAAACATTTAGCTCCATGTGTCTCTGTATGAAACTGAAAAGCAAATGCACTTTGATTGACTAATAGCTGTATAACTCTGAAAAAAACTGAGCTAAAATAGGACTTGGATAATATTAAGGTGAAATTGAGCAACATTAGAGGCAAAAAGTTCTGCTAGGTTCTAGCTTAAGGGGACAAAATAGGAAATAAAAATACATATTTCTCTCAAAATCCCTAAAGAAGTTGCCTTTATTAGTGTCAGGAGACACACTGTAAAACTTATAGACCACTTAAGGATCAGTTATAATCTTCCTGGAGAAGAAGAAAACTTTCAGTTCTTTCTCCACAAATCATCTCTTTTCTCATACAGCAATATCTTTCCTCAGATTTTCTTATGGCTAAGATTAGAAAGTCAGTGGTGCACTCCATTTTTTCCAATAGTTAATAGACCTCTCCATATTTTTCTTAAATCAAATCACATACACTTACAGTGATGTGACTAAGTTCTCAGGCTAGAGAGATCTTGTTTATATTTAAACATTCATCACAAATAGAAAGGATGATATAAGTATGTCTGATTAATTGAAGTTCATCAAGCATCTAGTCATTCAATACAGGACTACATCAGAAAAACTTGGTTATTAGTAATGGCTGTTGGACCATCATTATGGAAGACATTAGAAGCAGTACCAATCTTAATGAAAAGATAATCTTAACAAATCCTAATGAAAAGATGAAATCAAATTACTTTTTTTCCAGCTCTTTCATTTTTCTGTCTTTCTTCCTCCACAGCACTTCCATGCCCTTCTCCAGTAGTTCATGTGGTTTAATCACACACACACACACACACACACCCCTACCATTTTGTTGTTGTTGCTAAGCCCTGTCTGACTCTTTGTGACCCCACGGACTGCAGCATGTCAGACTTCTCTGTTCTCATTGTCTCCTAAAGTTTGCTCAGATTTATGTCCATTGAATTGGTGATGCTATCTGTTTCATCCTCTGTCACCCCCTTCTCCTGCCCTCAATCTTTCTCAGCATCAGGGTCTTTTCCAGTGAGTCAGTTCTTTGCATCAGGTGGCCAAGGTATTAGAGCTTCAGCTTTAGCATCAAACCTACCAAGGAGTATTCAGGGTTGATTTCCTTTAGTAATGATTTCTTTAATCTCCTTGTAGTTTAAGGTACTCTCAAGAGTCTTTTCCAATACCACAGTTTAAAAACATCAATTCTTCAGCACTCAGCCTTCTTTATAGTCCAACTCTCACATCCATACATGACTACTGGAAAAAAAACATAGCTACTATATGGACCTTTGTCAGCAAAGTGGTGTCTCTGCTTTTTAATATGCTGTCTAGGTTGGTCATAGCGTTTCTTCCAAAGAGCAAGCGTCTTTCAATTTCATGGTTGCAGTCACTATCCACAGTGATTTTGGAGCCCAAGAAAATAAAATATGTCACTGCTTCCACTTTTTCCCCTGCTATTTTCCAGGAGATAGTGGGAGTGAATGATAGTCGCTCAGTCGTGTCTGAATCTCTGTGACCCCATGGACTGCAGCCTGCCAGGCTCCTCTGTCCACTGAACTCTCCAGGTAAGAATACTGGAGTGGGTCACCATTTCCTTATCCAAAGATGATGGGACCAGATGCTATAATCTTACTTTTTTGAATGTTGAATTTCAAGCCAGCTTTTTCACTCTCTTCTTTCACCTTTATCAAGGGGCTCTTTAGTTCCTCTTCACTTTCTCTCATTAGAGTGGTATCATATTTCTCCCAGCAATCTTGATTCCAGCTTGTGATTCATCCAGCCCAGCATTTTGCATGATGTACTCTGCAGATCAGTTATATAAGCAAAATATAACAGCCTTGACATATTCCTTTCCCAACTTTGAACCAGTCTGTTGTTCCATGTCTGGTTTTAATTGTTGTTTTCTGACCCAAATATAGGTTTCTCATGAGACAAGTAAGGTGGTATGGCATTCCTATCTCTTTCAGAATCTTTCACAGTTTGTTGTGATCCACATACCTACCATGACCCTCATCAAATGCCATAAAAATCTCTATCCACCACCTTTCAGATGCAGTGGCTTTAGTACCACTTAACTGTCTTCTGCTTATAGCAATGTCTGCACAAATACAAAAGATAAAATATAATATTAATACCATGAATATTTTGAATATTTACACATATATACATATACTTAAATAACTTTATAAATCTAAAATGCCAACTCTCTGGCACTGGCTTTTATGGATTGTGATAGTTTCAGCACAAAAGAGATATGTGGAAATGAAAAAGTAAGTAGATAGACAGACAGATACAGACAGCTAGACAAATGACAGCCAAGCAGCCAGATATATGTCTATATGTCTGTGTATATTTCTATGGATATCTCTTCCTACAGAGGGGAAGAGACCTTTTATATCACACTACTTTAGATGACATTCTAGTGACATTCATGTGAGGTCAATCATGAGATGAAACAAGCATTTTCTCCCTGAACCAAGTACAACATCAAACAATGTACAAGACTTTTGCAAAATATTTCTTACCTTGCAAATGCCTTTTTAATCTTGAGTAAGAACACTTTCTAAAATTGGATTTGGATCCTCACATTGCTTGACTTATAGCACTCCTTATTCTGAAGCCTCTTTCTGATGTCTTGGTATCTATGACAGCTTTTCCAAAGAAATTTTTTCTTTCTATTTTCTGAAAAAAATTACTTGCTTCAAGAAACTTTTCTTTGGAGTTCTCTTTAAAAGAATATTTATTTATAAAAACAGCTGTAGTATTGAGACCTATAGAGAGAGTTACATTATTACATTTATGTTAATCAATATTTATTCTTCTGCAATCCTTAAAATCCAGGAAGTAAGCATAATCCCAGTTTTGTGATGAAGGAAAGCATATGTATGGTCAAACTGACAGAGCTACTTATAACATACAACTAACACACCACTTGCAGAAGCAACTGATACTCACAATTAGGAATCATGAGTCCTTTTTCCATTCTTCCCTGTAGTTGCTTGGTAATTCTGTATTTTAATTTACTCCCAGAGACACTAATATTTGCCCTGCCTGCTTCAGAAGGCCATGTTGAGAATTAAATGAGAAAATATATTTTAAAACAATCTTTTGTGTTATTATTACTATTTATAGACAAAGAACACTACAAACTATTTTTGGCTTTTCAAGAAAATAAGCTCCCAGATTTTACCATTAACTTCCAGAATGATATATATATTTTTCATAACTTGTTTTACAACTGGTAAAAATGCCAAATCTTAGATATTGGACCCTAGTAAGTATAGTCTTTACCATCTGAGCCACCAGGGAAGCCCCAAGAATACTGGAGTGGGTAGCCCTTCCCTCCTCCAGGGGACCTTTCTGACCCAGAGGTCAAACCTGGGTCTTGTGCATCACAGGCAGATTTTTTACCATCCAAGCCACTAGTGAAGCTCTAGATGTGGTTAAGCAATTGCTTAAGATCCTAAAGTTTTAAGGCACAGACTTCAAGCACAGTGGAGGCATTCAGGTAGTTGAGGACCATAAGATGCAGTCCAGGAGGCTTATGCAGTCCTACAAGCTCAGCACAGTATGACTCCACCTCTCCTCTCTCTCATCATCTCCTAACACACCAACAGCACCTATACAGGGAAATAAATATTCATGTCTATTCCTTCCCCAACCCCACATGGAATTCTGTCTCTACTGATTCAAATTCTACCCAAGGTCACTCACTATAAGGATCTCTGTTTTCCTTGATGATCTCTGTAGCTATTCCAAACCAATGCCACTGACCAACATTTAAAGTGCTTTTTTGCATCCCTCCTTCATTTTTGCTTTTACTACTATCTGATTGTTTAATGATATATGTCTGGTTTCAACCTTTAAAGTATAAGGTCTTGATAACGGAATTAACTTGGAATTATGGGCAGCCCTCAGAACAGCTGTGCATGTGCTTGTGTGCTAAGTTGCGTCAGTTGTGTCTGACTCTTTGTGACCCTGTGGACAATAGCCCTTCTGGCTTCTCTGTCCATGGGATTCTTCAGGCAAAAATATGAGAGTGGGCTTCCATGCCCTCCTCCAGGGGCTCTTCTCTACTCAGGGATCAAACCAGCTGTTTTCTTGTCTCCAGCATTGGCAGATGGGTTTTTTACTTACCACTGAGCCACCTGGGAACCCCCAAAACAACTGCAGGAAAAGGCAATCAATTGCAGAGCCAATTTGAAAGATGGAGGTAAACATAAGAGTTAATACCGCCATCCTTACAAACCCTCAAAATGTTCATAATGTTTTATTAGAGTGGATGATAATTTTGTTCTATTTGTTATGAAGGACATCTTACAATGAAATTTGAGTTTCCACCCTCCAATGCTATACTTAGACAATTTAGTCTCTACTTTCCTGAAATGCAACCAGAATCAGAACTGAAAGACTGTCCCTATTAATACTGTCACCAAGGCACATACACACATCATTTAAGACAAAAAAAAAGTAGGCTTGAGACTATTACAGTTTAATTTTACCAAGTGTAGGTGTTGATAATATTTCTGAATATCTCTAGCTATTAGTCATTTATTTCTTCCACTTGAAATTTTCATCTTTTGAAAGTCAAGGAGAAATGAGGAAAACAAGTGGAAAGTTTCACCAAATTTTAACCCTTCTTTCCAATTTCATCACAATCCTAGTGCTGGTCAAATTTCTAAGGCTGTAAATAGACCATTGTTAAACCCAAACCTTTGACTTAAAAGAAAAATAATATGTACAGAGACTGATCATGTTTCTCAATTGTACTTCCAAAATCTTTTTGAAGTATTATTAAATGAAATTAAAATCAATTTAAAATCAATATATAAATGTTGTGTCTATGTATATCACTTAAAAGTCATCTTATCAATTTTATATTTTTCCACAGTTTTATTTTAGTTCTTATGTGTTGGAGCAGACTAAAGGTAAACTAGAGCTCTGATTTTTAAAAAAAATGCCAAGGAGATTAAATTCTGTATTGAGTTGGCCAAAAAGTTCCTTTGTTTTTTTTAAGTAAAAATAAAAGACACATTTTTCATTTTTACCAAGAACTTTATTGAACAACATATTCACCATTTTCTTCTACTACTTTCTGCCATTTTCCAGGCAACTTCATAATTACATATTCCCAAAGATTTTTATCTTTTTTAACAAAGAACTCTTCCAGGTGCCTTTTACAGTCTTCCGGGGAACTGAATTTTTTTTTTTCCATTAAGAGAATTTTATAAAGACCAAAATAAATGGAAATCTGAGGGTGCAATAGCTAAGTGAATTAAGCAGGTGAATCAGAAATCCCTAGCCAAACTATAACAATTTTTGCCTGGTCATCAAAGAAACATGCAATCTTGCATTATCCTGAAAGATTATGTATTTTCTCTTGATTAATTCTGGGTGCTTTTTGTTGAGCTTCCCTGGTAGCTCAGCTGGTAAAGAATCCACCTGCAATGCAGGAGACCCCAGTTCAATTTCTGGGTTGGGAAGATCCACCAGAGAAGGGATAGGCTACCCACTCCAGTATTCTTGGGCTTTCCTGGTGGCTCAGCTGGTAAAGAACCCTCCTGCAATGTGTGAGACCTGGGTTCAACCCCTGGGTGGGAAGATGCCCTGGAGAAAGGAATGGCTACCCACTCTAGCATTCTTGCCTGGAGAATTCCATGGACTGTAGTCCAAAGAGTTGGATACAACTGAGCGACTTTCACTTTCACTTTCACTTTTATTGAGTGCTGCCTTTAGTTGGCCTAACTGGAAGCAGGACTTGTTGGAATTATTCATTTGGTTTTCCAGAAGGAGCTCATAATAGAGGACTCCCTTTTCATCCCCCCATTGACACAGCATCACCTTTTGGGGATAAAGTCAAGTCTTTGGTGTTGGCAGTGGTTCATTTCACTTGTCCCACAATCTCTTCTGTTCCACATTGCTGTAGAGTATCCACCTTTCATTACCCATCAAATTTTTTTTTAAAAAACAGAACGTTTTTGTTACATTTAATTAGAGAATCATATGAGGAAATATGGTCAAGAAGGTTTTTTCTTACTTAACTTATGTGGAACCCAAACATCAAAGCGATTAACATAACCAAGCTGGTGCAAATGCTTTTCAATACTTGATTTGAATATTTTGAGTTTGTCGACTATCCCCTCTGTGGTATAACTTTGGTTATTCTTAATTAATGTCTTGATCGCTATCAACTTCAACTGGTCTACTCAACTGTGGAGCATTGTTCAGTGAGTAATCCCCAGCAGGAAACTTGGCAAACCACTTTTGACACACTGAATCAGTGATAGCCTTCCATACACTGCACAATCTTTTTTGCTTTTCTTGAAATAACAAAGCATAATATGCCAAAAATATTTTTTCTTCCATCTTCAATATTAAAATGGCTACCTAAAAATTCACCAATTTTAATGTTTTTTAAATGCACACTGATATGACAGCTGTCAAAATACAATCTAACAAAAGTAATTAACTTCCAATTAAAATAAATAAATTTATATTAAAAAATTATTTTGAATGAAGTTAAAGACAACTAAGCATTATTAGAGATATCTTATGGGGGGAAAAAAGAATGAACCCAAAAGTATTAGGAAATAATTATAATAATTTATAGAAACAGCTGTGAAATACCTGTTGTTGAGGCCAAGTTGACATATTAGAAAAGGACACTGTGATAAGAGTAGAAACTCCAAGGCAAGTACAAATTCACATAGTAGAGAATTTAGCAAGAATATACAGGTGGCGTTGCAAAGAAATCTGTGCAGAAGTTAACCTGTGTGGAATATTTCCAGGCAAAAGTTACCTGTTTGCCATAAGCTTTTTAGAAATTGAGAAAGTAGGTTTGATTTTATTTGGATTGATAATTACTATCCCTCTAATAAAGTCTTCTGAAAGGCCTACAACTAAGATGGTACCGAACACAATATTCCAACATCATCTGACATGAATATGCTTGTATACATGTTCCCTTTACCTGTCTCCTTCCTCCAACTGCCTAAATTTCCTCTTGGCCTCAGATTCTCTTATTCATGCTTATTCAGGTTTGGAGATTCAGCTAGTAGTTTTTCTTCCCTGTTGAGCTTCCCCAAGGCTGCTTTGGTGACCTGCCTCTACCGTTTATCAGATCTGTGTTCAGCTCCTCCCATTTCAGCATGAACATCTCACAGGAGACACAGTCTACCTTATCTCTAGGATGTAGCCCAGTTTTCTCCCCATGAAAATCAGTATTATGAAAGAATAATGTATTAGCGTGCCTTGAAGAAAGAAGGAAATGTACTATGTCACATAAGACCACAAGTTTTGAAGGGATTTTTAATTCTTACTAATGGCAAAATGTCCAAAAAATCCGAAGATTCAAGATAGCTTTCTTGAGAACAAAATTCTTGACCCAGCTGAACCCTAAGACTTTTCTCTTGCTCGTACATTCCCTCCAAGAACTGCTCTCAATTTATTTGATTTGGCCTTAAGAGTAAAACCCATACAACTTGCTTAGGCCATCCAATTTTATAATATTTTCTGTAAATGTCAATTTCCCTTCTATTTCCCTTTTCCCACTAGAATCATAATTTAGTATTGCATTAGTTCAAGAGGCATTTACCTTTACTTTCCCTCTATCACCCAGCTATTTGAACATAGTAAATGCCAAATAAAGTTTTGAAAGATAACAGAATAAGTATCATCTAATATTATATAAAATGTATTCTTAATTTATTTTTTACTTTTGAGTCTTCTAATTGTTATAAGTAACTTGGTCTTCACTCTACCAATTTAACACTTCAGATAATATATACATTAGGAGATTCACAGCTCCTCAATTTTTATAACTCTCTTCCCTCAGCCAAGAAATTCCTCCATCGCATGATTATATTAAATTCAGAGTATTCTTCAAACTTCAGCAAAAGAGTGGTCCCCCCCGCAAAGAAGCATTCCCAACACCACCAGACTGCTCTGGTCTCCTGCTGTCTCTCAGGGTCTTTGTTCCTTCATGTTGCCTTCTGTGTGTGTTATGCCTTCATAACAACACCCACCGTCACCCCCAAGACCTCACCCCCACAAAAACATATCTGTTCCACAAACATACCCTCAGAAAATCAGATGTTTTATCTAGCTTCATCATTATGAAGTGAGACTGGGTGAGCTCAACGGCAGTCTGCATTACTTTAAATTATAAATGGACTAATGATGAGAAATTTTAAGGCATGATGCAAGAATTCTTTAAACATAAGATGCAAAGGAGGATGTTTTAGGGTAAAAGGGGACTTTGTAACTCAAGTGAGCCATTTATAGATGTTATAAATGTCAACACTATCTTGCCAGCAACTTGTAGCCAACAAAAGCTACAAATGCTCTGAAATCCAAGATCAAGCGGGAATCAATATAAACATACAGTTTAGAAAAAACATTCTAACTCATGGGGCTCCTATAACATATTTTTCAACTTATAATTATCAGTCCTTATAAAGAATATCAGTTTATTATATCTTATCTAATTAAATCAAAATAGAACTGTGGTGTTGGAGAAGACTCTTGAGAGTCCCTGGGACTGCAAGGAGATCCAACCAGTCTATTCTGAAGGAGATCAGCCCTGGGTGTTCTTTGGAAGGAATGATGCTGAAGCTGAAACCAGTACTTTGGCCACCTCATGCGAAGAGTTGACTCATTGGAAAAGACTCTGATGCTGGGAGGAACTGGGGGCAGGAGGAAAAGGGGACAACCGAGGATGAGATGGCTGGATGGCATCACTGACTCGAGGGAGTTGGTGATGGACAGGGAGGCCTGGCATGCTGCAATTCATGGGGTTACAAAGAGTTGGACACGACTGAGTGACTGAAGTGAACTGAACTGAACTGAACTGAGGCTTAATGTTATAGGTGGGTTGCTTTTAAGAATGTTATCTAAGTCCCATAAGTATTAAGAGTGCTTTCTTCATTTCCTTTATATCTGGACATAATTTAGGCTTATCTCTTTCCACACAGTACCTCCTGAAATAATTTTGACCCCTGCTCACTTTAGGTAGCTTCACACAGATAAAAGTTTGTGTGTGCTGAAAATGGTAAGACATTGATGAAAGAAATTGAAGAAGACACAAATAAATGGAAAGATGCTGCATATTTATAGACTGGAAGAATTAATCATTCAAATGCTATGCAGAGCCACCTATAAATTCAATGTACTCCCTATAAAAATGCCAGGGTAGGACAAATACAGTATAATATCTAGAATCTAGAAACTGAACTTGAAAACAGAGAGTGGTTGCCAGAGGTGAGAGTGGGAGAAATGGATGAAGGTGGTCAAACAGTACAAATTTCCAGTTACCAGATACATAAGTTCTGGAGACTGATAAATAGCATGATGACATATCAGCAATACTATATTGTATACTTGAAAGCTGCTAATAGAACAAGTCTTACAAGTTCTCACTCCACACGTACCAGAGAAAAGGTAGTGTGAGTGATGGATGTGTTAACTAATCTTGGTGTGGTAATAATTTTACAATATATAAGAATACTAAATTATCATGTTGGACACATTAAACCTACAAAGTGTAATGTAATCTCAATAAGGCCACTTGTGTGTGTGGGGGTGTGTGTGTGTGTGTGTGTGTGTGAATTCTCCAACCATAGGCATTCTTCCTACAAAGACACATAATTTGCAAAAAGCAAGCCAGGTAACAATGTCATATAATGAAATACAGCCAAAAGTAGGAAATGGCCATCCTAGCCATCTTTGCAGACACATGGCAGAATAAATGATAATATTTCGCACTATGGATAATCTTGTAAGTTGCCTCAAATACTCCCTAAGCTTTAAATCCTAAATAACAGTGCAACATGATTTTTACTAAACAAAATAAACATAAAAAATATTTGGCTTTTTTGTGATGATCCCACTATCAATCTAGAAATTAGAAACTTGATAATCGTACACAATGAATATTAGAGAAGCATGGCCTACCATAAACTGGCCTGGCCTACCATAAATGTGAAATTGTTCAAACCTTCCTGACTAGCAACAGAGTTTTGAATAAGTGACATCTAGGGGCTTAAAAGGATTAACAGCAAAGCAGAGTCTTCATCTAAACTCCTTAAATTTTCCCCTTGTTTGCGTCTGAGTAATTAACATATATATAGTTTAACATCTAGTATAGAACCTATACTTAAAATGGAACTCCTGTTATTCAAAATGCCATTACCTAAGACCATTTCTTTAAACTATTGCAATACTGTATGAGTTCACCTATTGAAGACTTAAGAACCAAAGAATGGAAAAGAATATAGGCCTCCTTATTATTTAATCTCCTGTCATTGTCTTCAATAGATTTCATTCTATAATCTCTTCATAGCAATGTTGGAATCCTCTTTTTCTACCTTGCTTCTCCAGTAAAGCTTTTGTTGTAGTTCTATTATATAGGAATAATGCTTGTGATACTAGAGGAAAGTAAGTTTCAACCTGAGGAAGTAGGATAGAAAAAGAGATTAAGCCATATATTATCTCCCTATACCTACATGGCACTCATATGAGGTGCAGTAATTCCCCTTGTCCTTGGCGGATATATTCCAAGACCACCAGTGAATGCCTTAAATCTTGGATAGTACCAAACTCTTATAGATACTGTCTTTGTTCCAATGCATACATACTTATAATGAAGTTTAATATGTAAATTAGAACTGGAAAAAGAGTAACAGTAATAATGAAATAGAACAATTTTAATAATATACTGTAATGAAAGTTAAATGAAGTTAGTCTCTCTCTCTCTTTCAAAGTATCTTATTATACAAATTTAAAGCCTTTGCCTTTCGAACAGTGGTGCTGAAGAAGACTTTTGAGAGTCCCTTGGACTGCAAGGAGATCAACCAGTCAATCCTAAAGGAAATCAACCCTGAATATTCATTGGAAGGACTGATACTGAATCTGAAGTTCCAATACTTTGGCCACCTGGTGTGAAGAGTCAACTCTTTGGAAAAGACCCAGATGCTGGGTAAGCTAGAGGATGAGAGGAGAAGGGAGCAACGGAGGATGAGATGGTTGGATGGCATCGCTGACTCAATGGACATGAGTTTGAGCAAACTCTGGGAGACAGTGAAGGACAGAGAAGCTTGGCATGCTGCAGTTCATGGGGTTGCAAAGACTCGGACACAACTTAGCGACTGAACAACAATAACAATACCTTTGCCATCTTAAGTAAGCATGTATGGGATATTCCCTGGTGGTCCAGTGGTTAGGACTCAGGACTCTCACTGCCATGGCGGCCCAGGTTCAGTCCCCAGTCTGGGAACTAAGATCTCACAAGCTGCTTGGAGCAGCCAAAAAACAAACAGAAGCACATATCATGCACTGTGTCCATAACCTTTGCAGTTTGAGATGCAACAGTAAAACTGGCAGGAATTTCTTTTTCCTTCTTCAAATTCCACAGATAGAAGACTCATTCTTATCCTAGATCTTAGCAACTTCAGTGACTTCTTTTCTTTCCTTGTTAAGTCAAGAACTTTCAACTTTTCACTTAAAGGAAGTATGTTATAGCTTATTTATTTATTTATTTTTGGCCTATGAGAATTGCCATCATCACTGTTCTTGGGCTTTGCAGCCATTATTCAGTAAAATAAGAGTCAGTTGAACACAAGCATAGCAATAACCCACAGACAGCTTGATAACTGAGGAAGATACTAAGTGATTAAAAGGCAGAATACGCTAGACAAAGGGGTGATTCATGTCCTGGAGAGGTGGAGCCAGACTGCAAGGTTTCATTACACTACTCAGAATGGTACTCAACTTAAAGCTTATGAATTATCTCTAGAATTTTCCATTTGACATATATGGACCATGGTTGGCCACAGCTAACCGAAACCATGAAAAGAAAAAGTGCAAATGGGCTGGGAGGACTACTATATTTATTTATTAAAAGTGTTTAGAGTAATGTGAGATAGTAAAAGCCCATTCATATATTAAATGTTTCATTCAAGCATGTTTATATAATTTTTATATCCAAATATAAAAATCTGCTTTAAGAATTTTGATGACGTAGTAAAACAATTACTTTTAGACTTCTTGATGCTTGTGTTTTTATATCTGGTTAGTAACTAAGAGGTGAAAAAAAAAAACTATCTCAGAATGTTTTAATAGCTTTGATATTATGTAAAATAAAGGCTTTGGTACTCTTGATTTTCCTTACTATGAATTAAATAGGATTATCCAGGTATCTCAAAAATAACAATTTCTTTTCTTAAAAACAAGTCCAGAAGGATTTCCTCAATTCATTGTCAGAATTGCTGTTTATATTGCAAGAAAATATTAGATTTTTAAATTATTTATTTAAAGATCTTTACCTCACCCAATGATCAGCAACATACTCACCACATCTTGAGTTTGGATGCACATTTACCTAGGAAATGGCTGTGAAGGGCCATATTCCCCTTTAGAGACTCAGGCTATTTGGAAGGAAAAGTTCTAGGTTATTCCTACAGGATTTCTGGAATCAACTCTACTGGAAACTAGCCCCATAAATACTAAAACAGCTCTTCTTCATTTCCTTTACATCTGGACATAATTTAGATTCATCCCTTTCCCCTGAGTTTGCAGTTATAGTCTAGCTAAATCTTAATGACATGACTATCAGCAGGACCCGCTGCACTGAGAGAGCACAACTCAGGCAGCACCAGCCACACAGTTCAGTTCAGTTCAGTTCAGTCGCTCAGTCATGTCCGCCTCTCTGCGACCCCATGAATCGCAGCACACCAGGCCTCCCTGTCCATCACCAACTCCAGCAGTTCATTCGGACTCACATCCATCGAGTCAGTGATGCCATCCAGTCATCTCATCCTCTGTTGTCCCCTTCTCCTCCTGCCCCAATCCCTCCCAGCATCAGAGTCTTTTCCAATGAGTCAACTCTTCGCATGAGGTGGCCAAAGTACTGGTGTTTCAGCTTTACCATCATTCCTTCCAAAGAAATCCCAGGGTTGATCTCCTTCAGAATGGATTGGTTGGATCTCCTTGCAGTCCCAGGGACTCTCAAGAGTCTTCTCCAACACCACAGTTCAAAAGCATCAATTCTTCAGTGCTCAGCCTTCTTCACAGTCCAACTCTCACATCCATACATGGCCATTGGAAAAACCATAGCCTTGACTAGACAGACCTTTGTTGGCATAGTAATGTCTCAGCTTTTGAATATGCTGTCTAGGTTGGTCATAACGATAAAAAACCCAATTCTTATGATCAAAATACAAACCAACACATTGTATTAGAGAGAGGGGATAGAATTATTTGCCATACAATTTTACATTATTTTTAAAATTCACATTAAAATAATTAAATATGAAAAGGTGTGGAAATGAGAGAGATTTAGATCTGGTATATGGCGGGTTATAATAATTATTTGTTGAATGAGTAAATGAAATGCAAAGCAGCATAGTCACTGAAGAGGCTTCCACAAAGAACACAAAACAAGAAAGACAGCGAGGAAGGTGTCCACTCTCTCCACCCCACTAGCAAGTCAAACCCTGTTGACCAACCCCCTCCACACATTTCGTTACTTTTCTACATCCACTTCACAGCCAGTTATATTAAGTTGTTTATACTCATCATCACTACTTCACCATCTTCCATTCATTTTATACCTTATTTTTTTAGTCTGAGGCCATCCTCCCCAAAGCCTCAGACTGACACAAGATGACCACAGTGGAACCAAAATGGCAGCAGGGCAGATGCATGTATGTGGGGGAGGGGGGAGAGTGGGAGAAGAGGGCCTGAGATACAGCAAACATAACCAGAGTTCTCTCACTCTTCCCAAGGTGACTCAAAGGATAACCAGCTGAGGCCCATGGCAGAGGATGTGAGCTTCTCTAGTTGGAGATGAAAGAGATGGGAATACCAGACCATCTCACCTGCCTCTTGAGAAATCTGTATGCAGGTCAGGAAGCAATAGTTAGAACTGGACATGGAACAACAGACTGGTTCCAAATAGGAAAAGGAGTACATCAAGGCTATATATTGTCACCCTGCTTATCTAACTTCTGTGCAGAGTACATCATGAGAAACGCTGGGCTGGACGAAGTAGAAGCTGGAATCAAGATTACTGGGAGAAATATCAATAACCTCAGATATGCAAATGACCTCCCCTTATGGCAGAAAGTGAAGAGGAACTAAAAAGCCTCTTGATGAAAGTGAAAGCGGAGAGTGTGAAAAAGTTGGCTTAAAGCTCAACATTCAGAAAACTAAGATCATGGCATCCTATCCCATCACTTCATGGCAAATAGAGGGGGAAACAGTGGCTGAATTCATTCTGGGGGGCTCCAAAATCACTGCAGATGGTAATTGCAGCCATGAAATTAAGACGCTTACTCCTTGGAATGAAAGTTATGACCAACCTAGATAGCATATTCAAAAGCAGAGAGATTACTTTGTCAAAAAAGGTCCATCTAGTCAAGGCTATGGTTTTTCCAGTGGTCATATGTGGATGTGAGAGTTGGACTATAAAGAAAGCTAAGCGCTGAAGAATTGATGCTTTTGAACTATAGTGTTGGAGAAGACTCTTGAGAGTCCCTTGGACTACAAGGAGATCCAACCAGTCCTAAAGGAGATCAGTCTTGGGTGTTCTTTGGAAGGACTGATGTTGAAGCTGAAACTCCAATATTTTGGCCACCTGATGTGAAGGGCTGACTCATTTGGGAAAGATTGAGGGCAGGAGGAAAAGGGGATGACAGAGGATGAGATGGTTGGATGGCATCACCGACTCAATGGACATGGGTTTGGGTAAACTCCAGGAGTTGGTGATGGACAGGGGGGCTTGGCGTGCTGTGGTTCATGGGGTCACAAAGAGTCGATCACGACTAAGAGACTGAACTGAACTGAACTGAGGATTGACAGCACAATCTGAGACCCATGTGAATGGGAAAGCCAGTGGGAAGGGACCACTGTGCACCTTCAGTGTTAAGAACAGACGTCAGTTCAACAGGCATCCTGGGACCAGCGGGGGCAGAGGAGGAGATGCACATGACCGGCAACTGAGACCCCTCACTGGAGGCCAGAAAGGGCCAGAGGGCAGCAGGTTCCTCCCCTAATGCTGTGAAGCTCAGTCAGGATGCAGTATTGGTGAGCAAGGGTATTCCTGTCCCCAGATTCAGCAGGGAGAAGAAAAGGAAAAAGAGATACTCTGAAAGCTTGAGTATTTACTCAAAAGACACTGACATAACCTGATGAAACTGAGGAAACCAGAAGGACTATTGTCTTTAAAGAGCCAGATGATCAATTCTGCTACACAAGACAAGTCTCAGGAACCACTCAAGTTCAGTTGCAGAGAAATAAAATTAGATGCCTGCATATCTGAGTTGTAACCGTGAATTTTAAACTTATTACACTTGAAAATGGAGAGACTAGAACCCAGAGAAATTCTGTAATTAGCACCTTTCCTGCCAGATGGATCTCCACAGAAGATGAGCAATTTAAGCTCATGTGGTGGACGATTTCCCCTCCACAAATGACAAACAGATGTGACACAATTTCCTCATTCTGAATAAGGGAAATTGAGATGCAAAAAATTTTAATGATTAACCTAACTAAATTCTGTGATTCTAAATACCCAATTTATTAGTCACAGAAATAAGATCTAGACTTTTTTCCAGCCAGCACCAGTTTAGGTGGGATAAGAAACAGAGGGTGAAGGCCAAGTGAGCTCTTGTCCCATGAGAGTGAAGGTTAGGGAAAGAAGACAGCAAGACCTTCAGTGAGAGATCAATTGAAATTAAAGTGTTTTGTTTTGTTTTAAAGATTGAATTATGTTTTATCTGGTGGAAATGTTTAGGACTTAAGCCTGGGAGGCAGCATCTCAAGTAACCCTGAAAGAAGTGAAAGTGAGAAGTGTTAGTTGCTCAGTCATGTCCAGCTCTTTGTGACGCCATGGACTGTAGCTGGCCAGGCTCCTCTGTCCATGGGATTCTCCAGGCAAGAATACTGGAGTGGGTAGCCACTTCACTCCCTTCTCCAGAGGATCTTCCCAACCCAGGGATGGAACCCAGGTCTCCCACGTTGCAGGCAAATTCTTGACCATCTGAAGCACCAGAGAAACCCTGAGAGAACTGCTCCTGAAATTACTATTTTGAACCTGAGTTTTATGTTGCTTTAATTAAATTAGGAGCTCTCTTGTGCTCTTCCTCTCTAATAATTCTTCTAATCATTCACGAGATGTTTATTGAGGGCTTGCTGCTGCTGCTGCTGCTGCTAAGTCGCTTCAGTCGTGTCCGACTCTGTGCCACCCCATAGATGGCAGCCCACCAGGCTCTTCCATCCATGGGATTTTCCAGGCAAGAGTACTGGAGTGGGATGCCATTGCCTTCTCCTTAATGAGGGCTTAAGGTGAGGTAAGGTGAAGTCACTCAGTCATGTCTGACTCTTTGCGACCCCATGGACTGTAGCCTACCAGGCTCCTCCATCCATGGGATTTTCCAGGCAAGAATACTGGAATGGGTTGCCATTTCCTTCTCCAGGGGATCTTCCTGACCCAGGGATCGAACCCAGGTCTCCCGCATTGGAGGCAGACGCTTTAACTTCTGAGCCACTAGGGAAGCCCAATGAGGGCTTATTTCTGATCAATTCAGTTTATTTCAATTAAGTGTTGACAGGAATTAGTCATGTGTCTGCCAGTGTGCTAACTTCTGGGGACAGAGGAGTGAACTGGACTAAAACACTCCTTGCCCCCTGGCCTAAGGCAGTGAGGAGGAGGCTTTAAGAAGGTTACTGTGATTGTGTTAAGTGTTAAAAAACATAAAGTATAAGATACCATATGGAGTATGAACTAGAATCTAATCTGGACCAGAGCCTTACTCTAATAATGGTCTTCATAGGCTTTTATTTACAAAAAATAGATACAAATGCATCTTTCTTTGAGGTTAAAATTAGAATGCCATTTTTTTTAATGATGACATTTTAAAAATCAGATAGCATAGAAAACCGAAGTAATTTATAAAACTTATAGATTATTGGAATTTGAACATTCATTGAGCACAACCCTTGTGCAACGTTTGAGTTCTCTCATTCATATTGTTCCCTGAAGCATCATAATTTATATACATAATATTATATATATATATGTATATCCATACCATATTTTATATCTCACTAATCACTCTTTGAAAGAGAGTGAATCCAAAACCACTTTGTCATGTAAACAGCCTAAACTGATTTTGTACGTCGTATATTATAGCAGGCATGGTATTACTATGTTTTCATGTGTAATGAGTTTTTAGACCTAAAAGCTACAACATTGATTGTGCCAATATTGAGAATGAATTGGTGGGAAAAAATGTTTACATTATTTTTAAAACCCTAAAATCTACATAGTCTGGAACTCTTTTTGTTGTTCAGTTGCTAACTCATGTCTGACTCTTTGGGACCCCATGGACTGCAGCATATTAGGCCCTTCTGTCCTCCACTATCTCCCGAAATTTGCTCAAATTTCTGTGCGCTGAGTCAGAGATGCTATCTGACCCTCTCATCCTCTGTTATCCTCTTCTCCCCTTCCCTTCAATCTTTCACATCAGGGTCTTTCCCACTGAGTCAGCTCTTTACATCAAATGGCTAAAATATTGGAGCTTCAGCTTCAGTATCAGTCTTTCCAATGAAAATTCAGAATTGATTTCCTTTAGGATGGACTGCTTTGATCTCCTTTCAAGGGATTCTCGAGAGAGTCTTCTCCAGCACCATAATTCGAAAGTAAACATTCTTTGGCACTCAGCCTTATTTATGGTCCAACTCTCACATTCATATGTGACTACTGCAAAAATCACAGCTTTGACTAGTCGGACCTTTGTTGGAAAGGTGATGTCTCTGCTTTTTAATACATTGTCTTGATATGCTATAGCTTTTCTTCCAAGGAGCAAGCGTCTTTTAATTTCATGGCTGCAGTCACCATCTGCAGTGATTTTGGAGCCCCCCAAAATAAAGTCTGCAACTGTTTCCATTGTTTCCCTTTCTGTTTGCCCTGAAGTGATGGGACTGGATGCCATGATCTTAGTTTTTTGAATGTTGAGCTTTAAGCCAGCTTTTTCACTCTCCTCTTTCACTTTCATCAAGAAGCTCTTCAGTTCCTCTCTGCTTTCTGCCATAAGGGTGGTGTCATCTGCATATCTGAGGTTATTGATATTTCTCCTGACAATCTTGATTCAAACTTGTGCTTCATTGAGCCCAACATTTCACATGATGCACTCTGCATACAAGTTAAATAAGCAGGGTGACAATATACAGCCTTGACATACTCCTTTCCCAATTTTGAACCAGTCAGTTGTTCCATGTCTGATTCTAACTGTTGCTTCTTGACCTGCATATAGCTTTCTCAGGAGACAGGTAAGGTGGTCTGGTGTTCCCATTCCTAAGAATCTTCCAAAATTAATTGTGATAGAATTTGGCAACATGATTGGAACTTCAGTTACTGGGAATGACAAAAATTATCTGGAGATACTAATAATTAAAAGTATTAAAGTTCAAATAGTTTTACAATAAATTAGAGCGCATGTGATATTACTGACATCATAAGATTATTCTGACTCACTTGCATTCTGATATGCTCTCATGAGAAAGATAACGAGATGACATTATAACCAGCACATTGGTAAAAGTGGGTAGGAGTGGGCCTGTGGGAATATCAGACATGGGAATAGCAAGTGTATCCTACAGGTTACATGTCAAGGACATCTGCTCTAACTGCCAAATGGCCCTCCCTGTCAGGGCCTCTATCCTCTGACCTTGGGTATTTCCAAGAACAGAAAATATCTCTACCATGAGTCTGTTGAAGAAGGTTGAGCAATAGAACAAAATAAAGAGAAATCGGGAAAGCAACAATGGGAAAACAGAAGTAGATTTCATTGAATATATGTGATAGCTTAAGGATAGGAGGAAAAGAGTGATAACAAAAGTAAAACCATCATTCACACATGTCCCAAATTTTCTGGACCCTTATTCACGTTTGAAAATATACGTATCCCAAGATACATATCCATCCCCCCTTTTATTGCTTAAGCCATGATAGGTGTTTTAATCCCACCATCAGAAGCATCTGTGCATGACTTTAACTCAGAACTAAATTACAGGAAGAGATGGGACAAGAGGTGGCCATGGATGTGGATCATAGCCATGTGGTGTTGTTCTGAAGTCCCCAGCTTCAGAGGAAGCTCTGATTCAGCATCTTACGGATCATGGAAGGCATGGCACATTTTTGGAGCTGGCAAGTGGAGTGGCACCTTCATAATTGGAGGTGCTGGTCTTTGCAGGGCTAGCAGATGGTGCTGTCAGTTTCAGAAACTCAATCTGTATCAATCAGTCTCCCCACAGAAAGAGTCAATATACTCAGAAAAGTTTGGCTGAAGAGAATTTAATGAAATGACTGATACAGAATTTCGGGAGAATTTAAAGGAACCAAACAAAATGGTTAAGCAATCAGACGGTAATCGCCATTAAGTGTGAGGGGACAATAAAGGAAAGAGTAAAGTATAGCCAGGGAGGAGGGGCCCCCTGACAGAGATACAACCTTAAAGAAATGCAGCGACTGCCAGACCACCACATGGCAGAAAAGAATGAGGAATAAATGCCTAACTTCCCTCTGAACTCTGAACTCTGCTCTTCTGCTTCATGCTCCTATTGCTGAACCTGACTGGAAGCCAGGGTGCAAAAAGCCCAGCTAATGCTGTTCATGGAGGTCCATGTTCTGGGGTACTACAGGGCAAAGAATGGAGCAGGGAGAAACCTGGGAGACATCTAGCAGGAAGTAACTGTCATGTAACCTATAGTCTACTTATTCATCTTGAGCTTTTTTTCTTCCTTAATAAATCTACTTAAATTACTAGCATGGATTCTGTTGTCTACAACTTAAAAACCAGATCTGCACGTTGTTTGTACTAGAAAGCAAAGACCCTTAGGAAAATGACATGGATTGTCTTATTTACTTGGGTTTGAAGGTGATTAACGTGAGGGAGGCCTGGCATGCTGTGGTCCATGGGGTCACAAAGAGTCAGACATGACGGAGTGACTGAATTGAACATGAGGAAAGCTTTAAGGTAGGAGTAGCTCAGTCGGTAAAGAATCTGCCTGCAATGCAGGAGAACGTGAAAGTCACTCAGTGTGTCTGACTCTGCTACCCCATGGACTCTACAGTCCATGGAATTCTCTAGGCCAGAATACCCAATCCAGGGATCAAACCCAGGTCACCCACATTGCAGGGTGATTCTTTACCAGCTGAGCCACAAGGGAAGCCCAAGAATACTGGAGTGGGCAGCCTATCCTTTCTCCAGTGGGTCTTCCCCACCCAGGAATCGAACCAGGGTCTCCTGTGTTGCAGGCAGATTCTTTACCAACTGAGCTATCAGGGAAGCCTGCAGTGCAGGAGACCAAAGTTCAGTCCCTGGCTGGGGAAGATGCTCTGGAAAAGGAAATGGCAACCCATTCCAGAATTCTTTCCAGGAGAATCCTACGGACAGAAGAGCCTGGCAGGCTACAGTCCATAGGGTCACAAGAGTCAGACATGACTTTGTGACTAAACCACCCCTAGGATGAGACAAGACCCTAATGCTGGGAAAGATTGAAGGGAAAAGGAGAGGAGGGCAGCAGAGGATGAGACGGTTAGATGCATCACCAACTCAATGGACATGAACTTGGGCAAACTCCAGGAGAGAGTGAGGGACAGGGAGGTCTGGTGTGCTATAGTCCATGGAGTCACAAAGAGTTGGACTTGACTTAGCAACTGAATAACAACAACAAGATGATGTTAACATTAGAGGATGGTACACCACTAATCCTTGTAATGGGATGCATTGGCAAATATTACCTACAATAGCCTTGTCAACCCCATCAACTTACACCTGTACAATGCTTCCCAGCTAGAAGGGCAGTATGCTCTAGTGGACAGCACTGGTATTTGCAGTAATGCCCATATGGATTTGCCACTATTGTGCAATCTGTCATAGATGCTTTGTTTCTCAAAACACTGAATTCCTCCTCTCTGCAGTCAAGATTTCACAGCCTTCTTTATAGAGTTGTTGTTCAAAAATACTAGTACTTGCAACAGCATCTAGCACTTAGGTACTCAGTAAATGTTAGTTCCCTCTAGACTGGATGAATGGCCTTGCAGACATCCCAGTAAATGACCTGAGTGAGCCTGCAGTGACTTTTTCTACTATGCATAAAGGCCTGGACATCATGAATATTTTTTCCTTGTGAATTATCACATCTGAGTTTAAATCTGTGATGCATTAGTTAAAATAACTCATCTCACTTTAGAATTCATCTGCAGTTTGAAGTTCAGGGTCAGGATATTGCATTATTATCCACACATTGCTCTGCTCTTAAATTTAATGGCAAAAAAAGAGTGAAAATATAGATACCCCCCCCAAAAAAAATGATGCTGTAGGAGAAAAAGCTTTCAAAAGGGTTTAATAATAGACTCCTAGTTTCTTTCTTTGTTTTACTTTCCTGTTACTTAACTACAGCTATATATGCAAGAATTACAGGCAGGCAGACTCCCCAAAATCACATTTAAATTACTTCAGATTTGTTGCTTTCTTCTTTTTGTCCTTGACTCCCTCTCACTGCTTTTTTAGAGTTGCTGCATTTCTTTTCTGCTGCAGAACCCCTTGCTTCAGAGGAAGCTCACTTCCCATGGCTACCAACAGCTTCGCAGAAGCAAAGACTCTCTCCTTCTTCTGCATTCTTCTATTTCTTCAGCCCACAAGGAGACCCACACCATGTCATGAAAAGTGATCTTTCCCAGAGGAGTTTAGCCTGATTTCATCTTGAAGTCCTAACCGCATTCTGGCCATTGCATGCTGTACATTTCTGATTCTCATCTTCCTTCTTTCAAGCTGAAGATTTTTTGCATTATTACAGAGATAAGGCAGTTGAAGCAGGAAGGACAGAACTCAGGTGAGAACTGACACTGAGATCTCTGGTTCAGTTCTGGTTTCTTGCTTCATGTATTTCTTTAGGACAAATGCATAGACACAGAATCCTTTCTTCTTAAAGTCTCTCTAAACAGTTCTATTAATCACCAATTGGTTTCTTAAAATAATTTGGCATAGCTAAAGGAGAAGAGTAAGGAAGTTCTGATATATGGTGAAGTTCTCCAACAGCAATTGTGAGATTATGATTTACCAGCCACAAATCTGTATGCACATCTATTAAAAGTGGCTAGAGACTTGAGGAGGGAGTGAAGTGAAAGTCTTAGTCATTCAGGCGTGTCCAACTTTTTGCAACTCTATGGACTGTAACCAGCCAGGCTTCTCCGTCCATGGAATTCTCCAGGCAAGAATACTGGAGTGGGTGACCATTCCCTTCTCCAGGGATCTTCCCAAGCCAGGGATTGAATCCGGGTCTCCTGCACTGCAGGCAGACCCTTTACCATCTGAACCACCAAGGGAAAGTCCCAAACAATGCTAATGACAGCCACACTCAAATGGCCGGTCCAGGAACATGAAGAATGTGAGTATACAGGCTTGTGAAGGATGATTAAAATAATCTCTGATTCTGTGCCTGCAAAAATATAGACTAAGCTCTTTTCTCTAATAGCAATTTAAATTCATATCCCTACCTTTTCCAAGAAAATTGGAGATATCAAGGGAATATTTCATGCAAGGATGGGCATGATAAAGGACAGAAACAGTAAAGATCTAACAGAAGCAGAAAATATTAAGAAGAGGTGCCAAGAATACACAGAGGGAATTATACAAAAAAAGTCTTAATGACCCGGATAACCATGATTGTGTGGTCGCTCACCTAGAGTCAGACATCCTGGAGTGTTAAGTACAGTGAGCCTTAGAAAGCATTACTATGAACAAAGATAGTGGAGGTGATGGAATTCCAGCTGAACTATTTCAAATCCTAAAAGATGGTGCTGTTAAAGTGCTGCACTCACTATCTCAGAAAATTTGGAAAACTCAGCAGTGGCCACAGGATTGGAAAAGGTCAGTTTTCATTCAAATGCCAAAGAAAGCAATGCCAAAGAATGTTCCAACTACCATACAGTTACAGTCATTTCACATTCTAGCAAGGTTATGCTCAAAAATCTTTCAAGCTAGGTTACAGCAGTACAAGAATAAAGAACTTCCAGATGTACAAGCTGGGTTCTGAAAAAGCAGAAGAACCAGAGATCAAATTTCCAACATTTGTTGGATCATAGAGAAAGCAAAGGAATTCCAAAAACACATCTACTTCTGCTTCATTGACTATGCTAAAGCCTTTGACTGCATAGACCACATTAGATCACATAGATAACATATGGAAAATTCTTACGGAGCTGGGAATAACAGACCACCTTACCTGTTTCCTGAGAAACCTGTATGTGAGACAGGAAACAACAGTTAGAACCAGATGTGGGCCAACTGACTGACTCAACACTGGGACAGGAGTACAACAAGGCTATATATTGTCACCCTGCTTGTTCAACTTGGTATGCAAAGTACATCATGGGAAATCCCCTGCTGGATGAATCACAGCTGGAATCAAGATTGCCAGGAGAAATATCAATAACCTCAGATATGCAGACGATACCACTCTAATGGCAGGAATGTGAAGAGGAATTAAAGATCCTCTTAGGGGCAAAAGAGGAGAGTGAAAAAGCTGCCTTGAAACTCAATATTCAAAAAACTAAGATCACGGCATCTGGTCCCATCACTTCACGGCAAATGGAGAAAAAGTGGAAACAATGACAAATTTTATTTTCTTGGGCTCCAAAATCACTGTGAACAGTGACTATAGCCATAAAACTATAAGATGCTTGCTTCTTGGAAGAAAAGCTATGACAAACCAAGAAAGTGTATTAAAAAGCAAAGACATCACTTTGCTGAGAAAGGTCCATATAGTCAAAACTATGGTTTTTTTCAGTAGTCATGTACAGATGTGAGAGCTGTATCATAAAGGCTGAGTGCCAAAGAAAGGGTGCTTTTGAATTGTGGTGCTGCAGAAGACACCTGAGAGTCCCTTGGACTGCAAGGAGGTCAAACCAGTCAATCCTACAGGAAATCAACCCTGAATACTCATTGGAAGGGCTGATGCTGAAACTGAAGCTGCAATACTTTGGCCACCTAATGCAAAGAGCCGAGTCACAGGGAAAGACTCTGATGTTGGAGAAGATTGAAGGCAGGAGGAGGTGAAGGAGAAGGCATCTCTGACTAACGAACATGAATTTGAGCAAACTCCAGGAGATAGTGGGGAACAGAAAAGCCTGACATGCTGCAGTCCATGGGGTCCCAAAGAGTCAGACACCACTTAGCAACTGAACAACAACAAAGCTCTTCCTCTAAGCTGACCTAGGAAGAAAGCTATGTCAGAAGATCAATTCCAGGACTTCCAAGAAACTGGGTGGGTTTCTTTTTTTTCATTTTCTCTCTAAAATATTTAAGGACATCTAATCAAGCTACAGAATGTAAGAGAAATTAATTCTGCAATTTATCGTGACTGCTAAAAAGAAAGAGACACAAGGAAATTGCAACTATAATGAAAGGTTCAATTATTTCAATTACATCTCTTTTCAAAATGAACATTCTTTTCCATCAGACATCTGCATGTTAGTGCTAATTTGCTCCCCAAAATAGCATCAATTATAATGCTTTAACCAAAATAAGATAAAATACATTCACAAATTACTTAATAGTATTTATAAAATGTAAGAATTATAAACATATCAGATTGGTAAAGTTTTGTCTTTATAGTTAATTCAATTATTATCAAGGGCAGCATGTAATTACACATATATATTCTCTACTTACAGTGTGTGTTTCTGTGTGTAAATGTGTATTATTCACATATATAAATAAATTGCCCTCTCCTCACAGTCTCCTGCATTGCAGGTAAATTTTTTTACCAACTGAGCTATCAGGGAAGCCCCTTCACTTGACTTCACAGTCATAAATACCCAAAGAAAACGTCTTTGCCTTCTGAATTTCCATGAATATCTACAAGCATTGAAGATCCAAAAAAGGAATTAACTGATATTTTCTTTTATGGGGATCCATCTAGTTTGTACCCAAGCAATTGTAAATTCCAGCAAAGAGAACGGTAATTCTTTCTATGGACCTTACATTTGGAGATAAAGATCAAATTTGCTTCTCCAATCAAGACATGTCATTACACAGTAAGCCTGTCTTATTATCCCCAGGCAGCGTGGGGACAATCAGTTTTCAATGACAGACAGGAATGGACTCATGAAAGCAGTCTTCAGGAAATCTTAACGGGATGAGTAGATTAGAACTTGGCACTGATATGCGGAAGCTGGCTCCTACTGGAGCACAAACTGGTAAATACTTGGGACTTAGGAATGAATACTTAATTTGCTGGAACAATAGTATTTTTAATTAAAATGAAAATGAGTCGTAATATTTTACTTCCACCATACAAAGATTCATTAAACCTATCAAAGCAGTAATCATTATTATTACTGTTGAGTACCTGTTATACATTGTAAGTTACTTTTTTTTAACACATTGATACTCCACTTTACGAGTCAGAAATTATTATTACCATTTTACAGAAGCAAAACTGAGAAGCCTAAGGAGTTTAACTTACCTAGTTTCACAACAGGTAAGAGTTCAAGCTTGGATTAGAACCTTTGACTCCAAATTTCCTCCATTTAACCACTAACATTTTATTGCTTCTTGTGCATACATTGCTCCCATGCATGGACCAATACAACTGTTTCTTTTTACCAGCTTAAAACCATCAGAACTGTGCTCTGAGCTAATCATAATGATTATTGACATGCTCATGACTAATGTATAGTCCCAGACTGTTTAAATTGACTGCCTTTGAGAGTTTATGCTAAACTGGGTTGTTAGTTTTAATTCATCCACCAACTAAATATTTGTATCAAAATTGCCACAAGAGTCAAACCCCTTCATTACATAGTGAATCTATGGTCCAAAATCTTTCCTGCTTCTCACATCTCCTCAACATTCTGCAATGAAATTTCAGTTTAGTACCAATGACTGCACATACTTAAAAAATCTCTTTTAGGTTAAGTGTTATCTTTGATCCAAAATAATATAGCAAGTCACAAAGTCGACACTTTCCTATTGGTTTCAATATCTAAAAATTGGGTCCTATGATTGAATGTGGAAAATGAATCTGATCCTACAAGCCGTATTTAGAATGAAATGAAATGAAATATTCTCAGAAATAAGGCCAAGACACAGCTGATAGAATTCCACAGCAGCAATTGACAGGAAAATAACATTTACTTTCAGAAATCGGCAAATTGAACCGTGCCTGGTATGTTGAAAATGTCTTATAAATGTTAGAGAAGGCAAAGTTTAAACCTTGGGAAAGTCACTGAAAGTTCAACCTTATGATAATCACAGTGTGAGAAGAGAGATGTCCCCCAGGATTTCAGGGATGTTATTAAATCTGTGGGCAGACTTCTATTGGTTCACAACTATTCATTAGCACTTCACCTAATCCTGAGTTCTCTTGAAATTGAGAGACCCTTATCTTGTCCATTTATTTTCAAGTAATTCCAATAGGAGAATGTTATTAGATAAGTTTTAAAGATGAATAAGGCAGTTTTGAGGGCAATCAGCAACTGCTCTTTAGTTCAGAGTCATTCCTTATACCTTCAAGAATAACGTAATTTAGCTCAACTTCATTTTCAGTAGTGAATAATTAGTTATCTCACATATACAAGAAAAAATTGCATTAAAAACTCAATTACTTTGCTGAGATCACCTCCCTAGATGAAATGGCTCATTACCATAAAAATGTGTACTCCAAACAGAAGTTTCTTTGATATTATGAGAAAATATATTTATTTCATTAATAAAGAAGTGAATTTGAAACCTTATGATGTCTACTTTGATTACTCCACATTTCTCCTGATCCCAATATGTTTCCAGGGTTCACTGATTTCCCACAAGAAATTATACATGCAGTTTGCTGAGGAACAGTGCTTTTTGTTTGTTTGTTTGTTTGCATTAGAACAAGTTAATAGCTATACTAGATTGTTCCTAAAGTCCTTTCCAAGGCTAAATTTCAATGACCTCATGTTTATATTCCATGTATTCTCATAATTAAACTGAATAAGCACACAAAAGAAGCTCTGTACATCAAGTATATATATTTATGTTATATTTCCTCTAAAATTTCCCTGATCTCATGTGATAACAATGTTCGACTTTGTCCTTTTTCCAACCACTTTGTCAGTGAGTTTTATGTTACTATCACCTGCTCCTAAATAATTATTCTCATAAACAATGGTCTTATCTTCCTGCTCAGCAAATGCACTGCTGAATCTGTGAAAGCGCATCTGTTACCATGGCAACAGAGGTGGCCAACAAGGGGAAGAGGCAAAGCTTTTGTATAGAATCAAGTAGAAACAGCATGTAATTTCTTAAAGTTGTTATTCAAATTAGATTTTGTGATCTGTTTCCAAAAAAAAAGAGAAGAAAACGTGTGACTTTCCCAATTTTATTCTCTCTTATAGGTTAATAGCTCTAGGACAATTTCTCTGCACAGGATAAAATAATTCCAATCAAATTCAATTTTTGTAAACTTAATTGGCCTAAATGGCATGGACCAACAGTATGTATAAAATAGAATTGATGCAACACCGATGCTAGTGTTTAATAAACACAGACCAACCCAAATTATCCTCTGGTAACCCGATCCTAGTTTCACCCAAATTGTTAAAACTTCTGGGATGATAAGAAGAAAGGAATAGACGTAGATGTATTTTTCTGTCAGCACATACTGCCCTCCAAGTTAGAGCACAACATGGCTGCAGGAAGAACTGAAAAGGTGGACGAGGAGGGCTCCCCGGGCACACAGACAAGGGCCCTTCACCGTGCAGCTAAAGCAGCTTTTCTGCAATTGGTTTTTTCTCACTCTGACTCTTAGATCCCCAAGGATTTCAGAGTCTCTAATAAGAAAACAGATAAGCGCCAAGGCCAGAGCCTGTATAAAAATGACAACAGACATTCTGAAACAATTTGGGCTGACACAAATGAATAAATCTAAAACACAAACTGAAGCCAGGTGTCACTGAACCCTGGCATCCCGCCAAGATGAGTTGTGAGAAGCGGCGGAAGTGCTGGCCACCCTTGAAGTCGGCGCGTTAAAGAGGAAACTGCACAGCGCATGTCAAGCAGAGTGACGTAGTTTGGGAAGAGAAAGGAGGTGGAGGAAGCTGATAGATCACACAACTCTAGGCCTTCCCAAAATACAAGTAATTTTGCCCACACACGAACAATCTCAAATTGTTTGCCAGTTCAGTTCAGTTCAGTTCAGTTCAGTTCAGTCGCTCAGTCGTGTCCCACTCTTTGCGACCCCATGAATCGCAGCACGCCAGGCTTCCCCGTCCACCACCAACTCCAGGAGTTCACTCAGACTCACGTCCATCGAGTCCGTGATGCCATCCAGCCATCTCATCCTCAGTCGTCCCCTTCTCCTCTTGTCCCCAATCCCTCCAAGCATCAAAGTCTTTTCCAATGAGTCAACTCTTCACATGAGGTGAACAAAGTACTGGAGTTTCAGCTTCAGCATCATTCCTTCCAAAGAAATCCCAGGGTTGGTCTCCTTCAGAATGGACTGGTTGGATCTCCTTGCAGTCCAAGGGACTCTCAAGAGTCTTCTCCAACACCACAGTTCAGAAGCATCAATTCTTTGGCGCTCAGCCTTCTTCACAGTCCAACTCTCACATCCATACATGACCACAGGAAAAACCATAGCCTTGACTAGACGGACCTTAGTCAGCACAGTAATGTCTCTGCTTTTGAATATGCTATCTAGGTTGGTCATAACTTTTCTTCAAAGGAGTAAGAGTCTTTTAATTTCATGGCTGCAATCACCATCTGCAGTGATTTTGGAGCCCCAAAAAATAAAGTCTGACACTGTTTCCACTGTTTCCCCATCTATTTCCCATGGAGTGATGGGACCGGATGCCATGATCTTCATTTTCTGAATGTTGAGCTTTAAGCCAACTTTTTCACTCTCCTCTTTCACTTTCATCAAGAAGCTTTTTAGTTCCTCTTCACTTTCTGCCATAAGGGTGGTGTCATCTGCATATCTGAGGTTATTGATATTTCTCCCGGCAATCTTGATTCCAGCTTGTGCTTCTTCCAGCCCAGCGTTTCTCATGATGTGCTCTGCATATAAGTTAAATAAGCAGGGTGACAATATACAGCCTTGACATACTCCTTTTCCTATTGATTTTCCTCGCCCTAGGGATTGTACGAGCAAGGCAGTTAGCGTCCCCCAGGGCACTACTGGTCACTCTTGCAGAGCTGCTGGTCCACAGTGGCTATCTGGTTTTTATTTCTCTCTGGACATCATGTGGATTTTTTTTTTTTTTTGATCTAAGATTTACAAATGGATTGCACCCAAGGTCCCATCCTGGACCCAGACAAGCTAGAGAGAAACATGCAACCTGGAACAATACGGAGAAGTCGCAGAGGAGTAGCAGCATCTCAGCAGAGAGAGACTCCTCCCCTCCACCCACCACCACCCCCAACCCCCCACACCCCACCCCTACCCACTCCCCACCCACCCCCGTCCCCTCTCCACCCCCCTCCAGACACAAAGCTCCTTGGTCATGGAAAAGCAGGTAAATTCTGAACACAGCCTGGAGTTTGTCACTCTAACTGGTCTCCGGATGCTCAGAAACTGCTGTCTGCTCAATTAAGCTCCTGCTGATCACTAGACTGGGCTCTGAGGATACAAAGGTGAGCAAGATAAAGCTGTCAGTGAGCAATTAAAACTTCACCTCCAGCACAGAAATCAAGCCCTTGCAGAGCAAGCTGCTCCAGGTGGACTCAGTGTGTTCGGGGCTGTGAGACTGTGTAAGAGCACTGAAACAGGGAGATCTAACGTGGGGAAGTCAAAGGAAGCTTCTCTGGGGAAGAGACAAATTGAGATGTAACCAGGGAGGAGCCAGAGGCTAGGGATGGAAAGATTAAACTGTGCCAAGGCCCTAAGGACCCATGTGATGGACTCAACTCCAGCAAGTCCAAAGAGAGGGTCCATAGGCATCGGAAGGTGTGCCAATTCTATCCTGGGTTGAAGGAAATGGGCCAGGGGAATTCCCTGGTTGTCCAGGGGCTTCCCTGGTGGCTCAGACGTAAAGAATCTGCCTGCAACTGCAACACAGGAGACATGGATTCGATCCTCTGGGTGGGGAAGATCCCCTGGAGAAGGGAATGGCAACCCACTCCAGTATTCTTGACTCGAGAACCCCAGGGACAGGGGAGCCTGGTGACTGCAGTCCGTGGAGTCATAAAGAGCCGCATAGACCAATGTCTGCCCATATGAGGCACACAGATTATTGTTGATTCCAGCAATGGAGCCTCCAGATTCCTGTTTTCTGGATTCCCTTCCAAAAGCTCCACCTTCTCACTTCCTTATACAGAATAATTTGCATTTGACCTCCTACTCTTTTCCAGAGTTGTCCTTACACACCTCCAAAGATTCATTAATATGCTCTGACAGAGGTTCTCACCCCTTTTCCATTACATAGGGAAGAACTATCAGAGGCTGGATTTCAGGCTTCTCTACCCTTCAGTCTCTGCAGATAGTGCATGTGGGATTAAAATAGCCTGCTTTCTATCCAGCTACTCACAGGTACGGAAAAAATGTGTGGAAATTTTATTTCCTAAATTCACTTAGGTGAAATAATATTAATGAAAATATCTAAACTGAAAATGAAGTAAAAATGAAAGTTCATTTTTTTAAAATTCATTTTTGCTTTAAATTAAGTATTTAAAATGAAGTCTACTGCCTGGGCTTCCTTGGTGGCTCAGATGGTAAAGAATCTGCACAAAATGAGGGAGACCCAGGTTAGATCCCTGTGTCGGGAAGATTCCCTGGAGAAGGGAATGGCAGCTCACTCCAGTAGTCTTGCCTGGAGAATTCCATGGACAGAGGAGCCTGCCAGGCTAAAGTCCATGGGGTGGCAAAGAGTTGGACACAAGTGAGTGACTAACACTTTCACTTTCATACTGCCTATTTTATAAAATAGCATAACATAGTGATTAGAGTTTGTCCAAGGAGACTCCCTTTATTTTTCTTTTCCTTTTTCCTCTGAATATGCATGCTCATTATAGAAAACTATATATATATATGTGTGTGTGTGTGTGTGTTATACACACACGTATATGCACAAAAATGAAATCAATCATTATTTTTTTACCAAAATTTATTTTTTATGCATTTTCTATCCATAGTTGAAATGATACTATATACACAAAACTGTCCTGATGCCTCGAGGCTCTTGAACATAGGGATTTTTAGTTAGACTACTAACTAAAATATACTGACACTACATTAAATCAATTGCCCCAAAACTATGATACAAACAATGTATGCTGTGGAATGAAGAGAACAAAGAAATCACTAGGATAGTTTTTCAGAAGACCTGTGACTTGGACATGAAGAAGCAGAGAAGGAGATTTGGAGAGAGAAGTTACTGTGAAAATGGGGAGGGCAGGCATCAGGGCAAAGCAAGGGATTCATGATGAAGAGAAGGGTAGGGTCATGAGGGAAGAATGTTAGAGACAGAGTTTGAGTTGCTTTAGAAGTGGTAAGACAGGCATGCTGACGAGCAGCCAGGTCTAGATATAACAGCAATTTCACTTAAGAGGTAGAAAGAGATAAACTTGGAGAAGATTTTATTTGATTCTCATACAATGCTGTTGAATTGCAGTTTTTGCCATGTTTCAAGACATGACGTTTTCTGAACTTATTTTAGAAAAGATTAGCATAATAAGCCTAAGTATCTTTCAGGTAATGAGACTGTTCATCTATTTTTGCAAATATAACTCTTGACTGCCAAAAGCACCCTGCAATCCTATAACTAGTAATTAGATATAATCCAATAACTTTTAGATACATCATGTAAAACCATGACTAGCATATGTAAAGTTCTTCCTTTGTACCATAATTTAACTTTAGGGGAGAGATTATTAGTAGTTGCTATAATTATTCTCACTCTTCCTAAAATTTTATCCAAAAGTGTTTGTTTTCTGATTATAATCTAGCAAAAAGCAAGTGCTAGGAAAGATTAAATTTACTCTTGTTTTGTATTTGCACTAGAAGACCTCAACCCCATGATTTTTTTTTTTTTAATTTATACAAAGACCCTGTTTTAGCAATAAAGAGAAGAATAGAAAGAGTGGGAGAAGGTGCTGCCTTCTAGAGTGAGAGTGTGTGTGTGTTAATTTTCACTGTTCAAGGACCTCTTATTTCATCAGGAACTTATTTATTCTTCTGTCAAAGGTATAAGGTTAAAAGAAAAAATTTTCACTTAAATTTTTCATATAATATAATTAGACTTCTTCCAGTATTTTTAAATTATCTCAGGAAGGACTTACTATATTCTTATTCCACTTATTATTAACCAGCCCTTCAGTTTCAGACAGTATTGTGCTACAAATTATGTGTTAGGATAAACTCCAGGGAGTTGGCACGTAAGCAAAAGCACATTACAAATTATCATTCATTCCTTGTTCCAAACTGTAAATGCAATACAGATCTTAACCAACAATATCTTTTTTCCATGCATGTAAGTTTTTTTTCCCAATAGTGAAACTTACTTTATTCAAAATCACAAATGATGCTAAAAGAAGCCCCCATTGCCCTTTGGGATCTGCCATTCTGAACAGCAAGTCCAGTGGCTTTTCCTCTGTTGTCCAGATGCTGATATTTCAGTACAAGTGTGTGAACCATAGTCAGTAGCAGCTGAAATAGCATCACGCCTGCAATAAAATAATTGTTCCCTTTGGTTATCTAACTAGCTACCACCTGCCTTTGTTTCTCCAATAATAATGATCCTGCATTGTATTTTTTAAGTAATTTTTATTGGAGCATAGTTGCTTTACAGTGTTGTTAGTTTTTGCTGTACAGAAAAGTTAATCAGATATACATATACATATATCTCCTCTTTTTTGGATTTCCATTCCATTTAGGTCATAACAGAGCACTGAGCAGAGTTCCCTGTGCTATACAGTAGGTTCTCATTAGCTGGTGTATTTTATATATGGTAATGTATATATGTCAATCCCAATCTCCCAATTCATCCCATCAACCCCCTTCCCCAATTGGTATCCATATGTTTGTTCTCTACATCTGTGCCTCTATTTCTGCTTTGCAAGTATAATCATCTATACCATTTTTCTAGATGCTGCATATACGTGTTAATATAAAGTATGTTTCTCTCTATCTGACTTACATCACTCAGTCTCTAGGTCCAGCACTAGCTCCACACATAATCCAGTTTTGTTCCTTTTATGGCTGAGTAATATCCCATTGTATATGCATCATGACTTCTTTATCCATTCTTCCATTGATGGATGTTTAGGTCGTTTCCCTATTTTACAGTCAAGTAAATAAAACAAGCTTAGGTGAGGGGTATTCATTGTTAAGTAGGTGACCGGATACTAGCTTTCTTCATTCCTTAGTTTTAACAACAGAATAGAACTTAATTACAGCCTGAGAGTTTTGACTTAGAAGGGCCTCAGTGAATAGAATCTCTGCTTTGTATTTCACTGCCTCCAGTATAAAGAGGTACAGACACCTTGGAAACGTAAAGCTTATCCATCATGTTAACTCCGCTTGGTTGGAAAGTCTCCAAACAATTAATGTATCATTTGGAAGGAATTTAACAAATGATCTTGTGAGCAACCACTGTGCTCTGCGGTGCTAGGCTGTGTCAGGCTCTTTTGTGACCCCGTGGACGGTGGCCCACTAGGCTCCTCTATCCACACAATTTTCCAGGAAAGAATACTAGGGTACACAAGCAGTTTCAAGGTATTCTGTCTGTGACGCAATTTAATTTTCAAAGCAACTTTAATTTTCCTGATTTCTTCCGCAAGTTAACTTCCCAGATTTTTTGAGCAGGGCTGCCATAAATAGGCATATGTTATTTTTACCAGTGTATTTAAACTCCAAGGGGAATCTAGTCACTTGGTAAGGTTAATCTTTTTAATTGTTTCTATTCTAATGGATAAAGTGGTATCTCTTTGGGAATTTTAATTTGCACTTCCCTAATGACTAATGATGTTGAGCATCTTTTTGGGTGGTTATTTGCAAACTGTTTATCTTCTTTGTGAAGTATCTTTTCAAATCCATTTATTTTTTAATTATTTTTTGTTTGTTTGTTTTCTTATTGCTAGGAACCGAGTGTTCATTATGTATTCTGGGTACAAGTCCTTTATCAGATATAACATTTGCCAATATTTTCTCCCAGCATGTAGTTTGTCATGGCATGCTATTACAATCTCTTTTGAAGAGAAAAAGCTTCTCATTTTGATGAAGTCCAGCTTATCAATTGGTCCTTTTATAGATCATGCTTTCTTCAGTGCATGTACATCATTGTTGTAAAGTGCATTTTATTTTCAAAGTGTGCAATTAAAATGTATAGTTTACTTGCTGTTCTTGTTCTTTTTACTCTGTGAATCCTTTATAAGAATTGTACGTGAGAGCTTTTTAACGTATGTACATAGATCATTTCTCAGGCAAATTATAGCTTAAATACTAGCTATTTCATCAAAATCTTGCCCCAAATCCGCAGATAATGAGCATCCCAACCGAGAAAAGTATACAAACTCTTCTTCACAGCTTTAGTTGTTACCTTAATTAATTATCAATGATTCTTGATTATAGTATTAATACATTCTTAAAGTAATTCAGTTTCAAGGAGAAACTACTACTTTGTACTTCCCTACATGATTGTTAATTATCCAGCTCTTTGCAAAAAGTTTAAGGTGTTATAGATTAGTAAATGCATTGTGAACTCCTTATATGTCCCAGGCTTCAGTGGACTAATAAAATTAGTATGCCATTTTTGTGCATCCAGAATACTAATGCAGAAATTTTTTACAGGAGGCAGAAAGACAATATTACAAACCAAAGTGCTAATACCATCAATAAAGTTTAATCTTTATTTTTTTATTCATATGGATTGATGATAATGTTACTTTTGTTCCCAGTGTCTCTTCAATATAGTGCAGAGAAAAGATAGGGATTTTAGTTTGCTTGCATTCTGCTTTGCTTGTCTAGTTTGTTGGTTTCCACTTTACATCACATGGAATGAAGTGGAAGCCAGTCTGCAGTCCCACTACCTTTGCCTGAAGACAGATACTGTGTGGTGATTATTAAGCAGTAAAATTGGCTCTAGGGAAAAGTTTATCTTTCCCTTAACTATAGCTTTCTGAAGTCAAATTACAGCTGGTACTAAGCAACACAATATATACTGGAACAGACTTTTCCAGCCTTAAGAGGCTATTGTTCAAGGTACCTTAATGATAGGCTGTCCGTGAGCTTCTGATTGACTGGTTCACAACTCTGGCTCCAATGCTTATCATACTGCCTAAAGCTCAGTAGGGAACAAGAGAAGACAGGGAAATTAGCACAGAACTTTCAACAGATCTCAAGAGCTGAGAGAATTGAATTACATTGTAGAGGAGATCTCTAAGCCATAAAATAGAAAAGCTTTGAAAATTGTACACAAAAATGCGGCACAACTATGATCTATTGATGTCTTATGCTCTGTCCCCTGAACAGACACAACAGACAGACACAGTCTGCAAAAGTCCCAAAGGTCCACTCAATACTTCATGTTGAAAGAATTGTACCATCACTACTGGATTACAGACTAAGACCAAAACCCAAATGGGTCAGAGTCTGACCTTTGTGCAACCCCAGCTGTCCCTCAAACCTTGTCTTCTCTCCGTGATATCTCCTCTCGCGCTCTTGGCTGAGTCTTTCTTCCATCACATTTCTGAGAGCAGAGTCTCTAGTTTTTGACATGTTTACAAAATCTTTATAAAAACTATTAAAACTTAACAACAGAAAAAAGACAGGAGCCACAAACAGTGATGAAATGTACAAAACAAATGGACGAACAAACTAAAGGTTCTGGAAAGTCTTTTACTAAAGAAGGCAAAATGAACAGCTTTTACTCTGTTCATTGGAAGATACCCAGAATACGATGCTGATCATTTGAAGAAATGTACACCCCTCAATTTCTCCATCACCCTTTTTCTTTTAGGAAAATACTGTTTACCAAAAAGAAACTTCAACAGTATAGGAAAAATGATTTTCCGGGAGCCTGGTGGGCTGCTGTCTATGGGGCCGCACAGAGTCGGACACGACTGATGCGAGTTGGCAGCAGCAGCAGCAAGATTCCCAATGGAATCAAGATTGTTTTCCCCCTCACCACCGCCTTAATATAATCATTTGCTTATCAGAACACAAAAATTTGCACCCTAAGGGTACATTAACTTAACAATGAGAGTCACTCTCAAAAAAGAAACAGAAGAAAAAAAACTTCAGTGTGCTAAATATAACATGGATTTCTGCACGTATTAAGTGTCTAAAATAGGCAGCTAAAACTGGATTTAATATTATTTTATAAACAAATTATTCCCTTGTCCATAAACATAAATTTACACATTCACAATAATCCTAGAAAAGAAACATTATAATTAGGCATAATATATTATGACAAACTAGTTTCAAAATCCCAAAATTCAATGTCTTGATAAAAATTCTGATCAGAAAAAAATGTGACTCAAATTTAAAACATTGTCAAGACAACATCACATTTAAAATCTTCCATGGTTTTACACAAATAATAAGAATTTTCAATTTTCCCATTGTGACTTAAAATACAAATAGTTTGGTTCAGTTGCTCTGTTGTGTCTCACTCTTTGCAACTACGTGGACTGCAGCATGCCAAGCCTTCCTGTCCATCACCAACTCCCGGGGCTTGCTCAGACTCATGTCCATCGAGTTGGTGATGCCATCCCACCATCTCATCCTCCGTTGTCCCCTTCTCCTCCCACCTTCAATCTTTCCCAGCCTCAGGATCTTTTCTAATGAGTCAGTTCTTCCCATCAGGTGGCCACAGTATTGGAGTTTCAGCTTCAGGATCAGTCCTTCCAATGAATATTCAGGACTGATTTCCTTGAGGATTGAATAGTTGGATCTCCTTGCAGTCCAAGGGACTCTCAAGGGTCTTCTCCAACACCACAATTCAAAAGCATCAGTTCTTTGGCACTCAGCTTTCTTTATAGTCCAACTCTCACATCCATACCTGACTACTGGAAAAACCATAGCTTTGACTAGACAGATTTTGTCAGCAAAGCAATGACTCTGCTTTTTAATATGCTGTCTAGGTTGGTCATAGCTTTTCTTCCAAGGAGCAAGCATCTTTTAATTTCATGGCTACAGTCACAATCTGTAGTGATTTTGAAGTCTCTCCCTGTTTCCATTGTCTCCCCATCTATTTCGCATGAAGTGATGGGACCAGATGCCATGATTTTAGTTCTCTGAATGTTGAGCTTTAAGCCAACTTTTTCACTCTCCTCTTTCACTTTCATCAAGAGGCTCCTTAGTTCTTGTTCACTTTCTGCCATAAGGGTGGTGTCATCTGCATATCTGAGGTTATTGTTATTTCTCCTGGAAATCTTGATTCTAGTTTGAGCTTCATCCAGCCTGGCATTTCTCATGATGTACTCTACATATAAGTTAAATAAGTGTGGTGACAATATACAGCCTTGACATATTCCTTTCCCAATTTGGAACTAGTCTGTTGTTCCATATCCAGTTCTAACTGTTGCTTCTTGACCTGCATACAGATTTGTCAGGAGGAAGGTAAGGTGGTCTGGTATTCCCATCTCTTTCAGAATTTTCCACGGTTTGTTGTGATCCACACAGTCAAAGGCCTTGGCGTAGTCAATAAAGCAGAAGTAAATATTTTTCTGGAACTCTTGCTATTTTTATGATCCAGTGGATATTGGCTGCTGGGGTCCAGCCCCGGTGGATCCAGGGTGATTCGAAGGTGGGGACGGAGTCGGCGTCCTTGGAAAAATACATATTTAATTACAGATATATAGAGAGATTAGAAACGGATAGTGTAGTAGGAGAATTAGTGGAGAAAAGAGGCTGAATTCAGCCAGAGAAAAGGGGAGCAAGAAAGCAGCGACATGGGGGAATCAGTCTTTCTGGAAACTGATCCAATTTCTTTATTTTGGGGTTTGCTTATATACCTTTTGTTACACATAGGATGAATACAGAGTCATGTGGGGGTCAGCAGTCCTGACCTTTGTCAAAATCAGGTGCTTCACATAAATGTATATAATAAAAGGTCTTAGGGATATTACATCATCTTCTGGCCATGAGTGAGACCTGCTGACACTTTATGATCCTTTCTTTCTGATAACCAAAAAACTTACTTTCCCAAGGCTGTTTTTTCTTAAACCAGGCACCACCCTCCAAATAAAGTTACATTCCTATAGGATGAGGGTGTAGTGAATTACAATCAAGAAAGGAATCTATTTAACCCAAGGTTAATATGATTAATCTTAAAGGTTAATACTTATTTCTCCTATATGTTAGTTATATTCATTATAAGGGCAGGGAACATGGAGATTTAGCAGCAAATATCAGCCCAACAAATGAAAATCCTTTCACCAATGCTCCCCTTAAGATCTATTTAGTCTTAAGACAGTGATAAAGTTACATTTTTACATAGCAAGGACACAGTGATTTATAACAAAGTACAGTGATCTATTACAAAAGAGAAAATCCATTAACTCAAAAAGTCTAGTATTGCTAACCTTAAAAACTACTATATTTCCTTTTCTATATTCCAAATACATTGATTAATATATTCCCAGGTGCCTAAGGTTATGGAGGCCTGGCGGCAATCATTGACTCAATAAGAAAAAGCCCTATGCTAATTAAGACTCTCAAAATACTCCAAAACTCTCTGTGCTGTTTATGGTTGAGAGGTAGTAAATAATCATGTGTAGTGGCAGAAGTATGGATAATCCTGTCACACAAGCTAGTCTGTCAGCAGAGAGGTTTGACCTGAGACATCCTTGTCCCACCCAGGGGAGGGAATTAGCAACAATTATTGACACAACAAATGAAAAACCCTTCACCAATATAATTCCTAACCAACCCACTATACTAATAATTTCTAACTCCCCAAAAGAATTTGCCTTTATAAGTCTAAAACATCTCATGCCTCTCAGGTTGGGAGGCTGTAAACAATCACATGTGGCCAGACGAACCTATACAGGCGGGCTAGATAACCTTCAGAGGAGTCCTTAAGCTGAAACACTCTTGTCACGCCCAGGAATTTTTATTGCCTTGGAGCTGCACGTTTACTCCTTCTCTGAGAGAAATGGTTATGGGGGAGAGCATAAAACAGACTCTGGTTTTGGAGTAGATGCTCGGGAACAGGGGTTTTCCTGAGGCTTGATCACGCCTTTGCATATGCCAAGCCTCCTTCCTCATGACCTTTGCCATGGGCGGAGTTCCTCACGCTGGCCCCTGGCAATTGGCAATTTGATCTCTGGTTCCTCTGCCATTTCTAAATCCAGCCTTAACATTTGGAAGTTCACAGTTCACATATTGTTGAAGTCCGGATTGGAGAATTTTGAGCATTACTTTGCTAGCATATGAGATGAATGTAATTGTTGGTAGTTTGAACATTCTTTGGCATTGCCTTTCTTAGGGATTGGAATGAAAAGTGACCTTTTCCAGTCCTGTGGTCACTGCTGAGTTTTCCAACTTTGCTGGCATATTGAAAGCACTTTCACAGCATCATCTTTTAGGATTTGAAATAGCTCAACTGGAATTCCATCATCTCCACTAGCTTTGTTAGTAGTGATGCTTCCTAAGGCCCACTTGACTTCACATTCCAGGATGTCTGGCTCTAAGTGAGTGATCACACCATTGTGGTTATCTGGGTCATGAAGATCTTTATTGTATAGTTCTTCAGTGTATTCTTGCCACCTCTTCTTAATATCTTCTGCCTCTGTTAGGTCCATACCATTTCTGTCCTTTATTGTGCCCATCTTTGCGTGAAATGTTCCCTTGATATCTCTAATTTTCTTGAAGAGATCTCTAGTCTTTTTCATTCTATTGTCATAGAAAGCTGTTAATTTCAATGATGACATCAGTTTTGGTCTTTAGCATTATTTTCTTCATAAAAAAGTTGAGTTGTAATGTGCTCATTTCTGATCTGATTGGTTTCCAGTATTTTATAAATGTATATAAAAATTTTCTTAAAAGCCAACATGCTTAACTATTGTGAGAGAGAATAACTATAAACAGCTTTATTTAAATCATATTTTAAAATTAAAGATTAATAGGTCTATATTTCATTGCTTATTAAGGCTAAGTATTTCATTTGGTTTTTAATTGGAGGAAAACTGCTTTACAATGTTGTGTTTGTTTCTGCTGTACAGCAATGCAAATCTGCCATGATTATACAGGGAAGTGATACATACATGAGGAGGGTGTGGCAACCCACTGCAGTACTCTTGCCTGGAGAATCCCGTGGACAGAGGAGCCTGGCAGGCCACAGTCGATGGAATGCAAAGATTCGAACATGAAGGGAGCAACTTGGCACACATGCGTGCGTGATATGTTTATATAATATATACCCTTCCTGAGAGGTTTCTTGTGAGGATTAAGTGCACACAGGATGATATATAGCAAACAGTCATTAAACATAGTGTAGGTGATCCCTCTCATTCTACCTGTCTCAAGGTCTTACATATATATATATGTTTATATATATATATATATATATATTTTTTATATATATATATATATATATCTAATAACCAAATATTTCTTGTCATCTCATTCTTTATCCTCTCCTTTCATGGAATTATCTTTAACGAACGCTTTTTAAAACATGAACTTGTTTCAAATCATACTGTAAATTTTGGTTGTTCACTTTCTTTGAGTGCAAGTGAGATGTATAATTCTGTTATTGATCCCACGTTGAGTTAGAAATTGTTAGGAATATTTAATGGAATGTAAGCGACATTTCTGAAAAATGCTTTCTCTAGAGGTGAAAATTCTTTGCTTAGCATCAGTGTGTGTGACTGTTAATTATGGCCATTTCTGAGATGAGATCCTTTCATATATATATATATGTGTGTGTATATATATATATACACACACTTATGAGAGCAAAATTTCTTGAACCCAACTCTCCCAGTCAAGCTCAGCTCCATCACTGACTCATCGTGTGGCCTCCAGTAAATTATTTAATCTCTCTGAGCCTGTTTCCTCACATGTGGAATGAACACAATAATTGTACCTGCCTCAATATAGGGTTCTTGTGAGGAGTAAGTGTGCACACAGGATGGTACATACTAACAGTCATGAAACACAGTGTGATGGTCCATTCCACCTTATCTCCACATGAGCTCAGTGCCTGAGAAAGGAACCGGCCCTCTCTGCTGAGCAAAGTTCAGTCTGAAACAGACTGAATGACATGTGCAAATGACTATGTGTGGAAATGTAGCTCTGTTTTATTTTAGCTAAAAATCTATTCAAATAAGTCTTTTTAAATCAATAAGTTCAAATTGTCTCTCAGGTCTGTTTCTCCCCACCACTCATACATAATTTGGTGACTGCCTCTCCACGTTGGAGGTAGAACAGTTCTCTTAACTCTTATGGATTCCTCTTCTGATAAAATTTTTCAATTGCTACCCATGTCTTACAGTCCATCTTGAGTAGAGCTTCTGTCAAAAATCTTTTCTGACTATAACAGGCAACTTGGCACCTTGCCTTTCCTCAATTCCTAAGGGTTTTATATAGTCTGAACGTCACTGTCTCAGATTGCTGCATATCTTAAAATGGAAAACAATTTTAAAAAAAACTAAAATCACTTGGAAATTATTGGAAATTATACCTTTATGTTAATTAAACCCTAGGGAAAACATTCAGAAATATATTTCTGATTTCCTCAAATCCCATAGGTGTAAGTTGTTTAAAATTACTTCTTATTTAGTGAATGCATTCTATGTTCCATACTGTAGGCTATGTGCTTTTCCTATCTTGTTTAATTTAAACCTAATGGGTCTGGGTAACCAAGAGGTAGGTTAAGATAGATGGTAAAGAGAATTATTGTTTGAGGAGTTAAACATTATGGATTTTGTTCATATTATTAATTGAATTCTCCTAACAATCTTTGATGGGGACACTAAATTCTCCACTTTATAGGTGAAAAAACTGAAGGTAAATGGGTTTAAGTCACTAATCCAAGGTCATGAATTGACCAATAATTAGCAAGTGTCAAGCCCAAAGTTAGAATTCCATGATTTCTGACTCTAGCACCTGTGGACTAAGCCCTAATTCATTCTCTGACCAACTTATGACCTTGGGAAAGTGAGTTAAGCCTGCCAGACCTCAGTCCCCTTGCTGGAAAGGAATTACTATAAAACCAAAAGCTAACATTTATTGAAAATGTACTTTGTTCATGAGCTGTGGTAAGTGATTTATGGGAATTATTTCATTTTGTCCTCAGAACAAATTCACAAGGCACTTATTATGATCCCTGTTTTAGAAATAAGGAAAGACAAGCCCAGAGAGTGTTGAAACACTCAGACCGCAGAGCTCATGTGGTTGACCTCGACATCATGTCCCACTTTCCTCTCCACCACGTGCTACGCTGACTCCAGGGACTGAAAAAAATCTGCCGTCAACACTGCACCTGGTGTCAGAAGCACCAGGTGAAAGAGTGCATATGAAATGGCTAGCACAAAAAATGTCAGCTTTGCTTACAAAATCATAGGTAATACCAGCTAATGTACTAAGGACAAAACTCAGCTCTAAAATATCCTTGACAAGCTCTAAAGGTTAGCCAAATTAACAAGAGGAAATTTCACAGGATAACAGCCAGGCCCTGTAATTAAATTTAAAAACTCAAATGTACCTGTTCTGAAGAGGGCAGGCCTGATTAGCAGCTGGTACATAAAAGGATTTTAGTAGATTTCAAGCTCCAGGAGACAATACTGTAATATAACAACTCCCCCCAACACAGTCAAAGTTATCTTAGGCTACTTTAATGGAAATTCAGTGTCCAAACAAGATGGACCATAATGAGACTCAATTTTCACTGGTTGGATCATGTCCAGAGTACTGAGGTTCAGTCAGTTTTAGAGAAAATGATGATAGAACAGAGCCAAGAACTCAGAAATCTGCCACACTGGACCCTGAGGTTCTGACACTGTACCAGAAAATTCACAGTAGTGATCATTAAATATTTGAAAGTTTTATATTCTAGATGGCCCTTTAAAGCAAAATAAGAATCATGGTTGGAAGATACAGGGAAGAATGTTTCAGTTCACTATAAGGGAAACTTTCAGAAGCAACTAAAGTCACATAAAATTGTATGAGGGGCTTCTCAGGTGGCAATACTGGTAAAGAATTTGCCTGCCAGGGCAGGAGACACAAGAGATAAGGGTTAGATCCCTGGGGAGAGAAGATCCCCAGAAGTAGGAAATGGCACCCAGAATCACTAGGACAGTAACTACAGCCATGAAATTAAAAGGTGTTTGCTTCTTGGAAGGAAACCTATGACAAACCTAGACAGTGTATTCAGAAGCGGAGACATCACTTTGTCAACAAAGGTCCATATAGTCAAAGCTATGGTTTTTCCAGTAGTCAGATGTACAGATGTGAGAACTGGACCATAAAGAAGGTTGAGCACCAAAGAATTGATGCTTTTGAACTGTGGTGTTGCAGAAGACTCATCAGAGTCCCTTGGACTGCAAGGAGATCCAACCAGTCCATCCTAAAGGAGATCAGTCCTGGGTATTCATTGGAAGGACTGACACCGAAGCTGAAGCTCCAATTCTTTGCCCACCTGATGCAAAGAGCTGATTCATTGGAAAAGACCTTGATGCTGGGAAAGATTGAGGGTAGGAGGAGAAGGAGGCAACAGATGGTTGGGTAGCATTACCAGCTCAACGGACATGAATTTGAGCAAACGCCTAGAATAGTAGAGGACAGGGGAGCCTAGTATGCTGCAGTCCATGAGATCGCAAAAAGTCAGACACAACTTATGACTAAAGAACAACAAAATCGTATGAACTTCTTTAAGAATATGAGTGTTTACTTTCATTGTAAGTGTTCAATCAAAAGGCCAACCATCACTTGTCAGAAGTATTATGCAAGCAATCCAGGCAAGAGACAAGGGCTCAGAATACATAAACTTACTATATCCCTTCCAGCTTTGTAATTCTATGTGTGAACAGGAGTAGGAAGATTTTAATCTGACAGAAGTTACACACTTCTACTTGTTTAAATTATTTCAGACAGCACATTAATTGCATAGTGCCATACTCCTAAGAGTCTTAATAAATAGTCTCTAAATAAAGAAAACTTTTCTACACATCAAAATAATATGTTTTCTAATAAATTTAAGTTTAAAATGTAGTTTAAATACATCCTACAAGTTTAACACTTTATAGGCTATACAGCCTACTAATTAATTTACCATTATGTGTGACAAACCATATATAGGTTTCCTTTTCTTTTCATTCTACTTTTCTCTTTTCGGGGCTGAACTGACAAACTCCCCTCACTACAAGACTCAAGATACCATCTATCGCTAGCCCAGATCACTCTTCTGAGCTTCATATCCATATCTCTTACTCTATAGTTCCATTTAGATAGCCAAGAGGTACCTCAAAAAGATTATTGTTGCAATTGAGCTCTTAAAGGCTAGATCACACCCACAATCTAGTCTTCCTCCAATTTTCCAAGTCTCAGTAAATGACCCATTCATCCCCAAATTTGCTTATGCCACAAATCTTGGAGCCTTCCATGAAAGTTCCTTCTCCTTACATCCCATAACTTGCCTGTAACCAAGTAGCAATTCTTCTCAAAAGCATTCCTCTATCCACTTCCCTCCATGGCTTATGCCCTCATTCCAGCCCATTCCATCCTCGTCTCACACCTGAACTACTGCAAACCCTCAGAACTAGTCTTCCCTGCCTTAACTGTTGTATCCTAATAGTATTATCTCTGTTATAACAGCTTATCTTTTGGTTATTTTGCATTTCTATGTAATCTACAATCTGAGATAGATATTTGTCAGTGGTCTTTTAACATATAGAGGTGGAGAGGCAGGATTTCATACATGGAAAGAAATTCTTTGTGATATTTTCCACATTTTGATTAATATTTATTTTATTAAATTTATACATGTTAAAATATAGCTTTACTTAGCTCCATAAGATAAATTGAAAGATCTTATTTTATTTCTGAACTTTTAGCTAAAAATAAAAACCTAAATTTCATTTGTTCTTTGAATAATACATAATAATTCATGTTTAACAAATTAAATCCTTTTAAAACATTTAATACCACTTACATACATAATTAATCAAATCCTGTTAGACAATTCAAGTCTTAATTACCCACTCAGTATACCTGACTTTCTCAACTATGTTAAACACAAAAAGGCAGACTTACAAATTGAACAAATACATTTTCTTAGAACATCACTCTTGTAAGTCTAAGTCACACATTGTTTTAACAGGTCATATTTTATTACACATTTCAAATATCTTGGAAAACAAAACAAGAATCTTTTGGGCTAAAAATGTGAAGACATATCTAGATGTCTTCTCTCCTGAAATACTACTAAAACCCAGAGTAAAAGACATTTTTTTAAACAAATAAATACACCTAATCTCAGACTTCCAACCTCCAGAAATATGAGAAATGAAATTTGGATATTTATAAGCCACCTAGTCTATGATGTTTTGTTATAGCAGCCTAAACTAAGACAAAACCCACAAATATATTCCGAAGACTACAACACAGAATTTTGGAAGTTAAAAAGCCTAAAGTCAAGAAAGGTAGAAACCAAGTAAGTAAGAAGGAAAGCTAAGAATCAACCCAGTTTACAGCATAGAGTCTCCAAACTGTTCAGGAACAGGCAGCACTCGGTGTTTCCTGTAGAGGGGCTTAACTACGGAGGCAATTAAGGAAAATTTAGTTTCGAAGGATATTTACATGTTTAAATCTCTTGCCCCATCCCATTTTTGACAGAAAGTTTATACTTTTGGATAAAGAAAACAGAAGGTCTCTAGACGGATGAATACTGGAAAGAGTTGGGGGCTTAATTATTACATCTACACAAGGGAAAATAATGAAACAGCAGACCAATATAGATGCAGAAATTCCCAGTACCCTTGCCCCACTCAGAAGTCTGACAGTCACACCTTTATCCTACAAACAAGTGATTAGAAGGTTCTTTCCTGGAAATCTGACTAGCCCAAGAGGAGGAGAGAGAGCGTGTGTGTGTGTGTGTGTGTGTGTGCATGTGTGCATGCGTGCACATGTGTGTGTGCACGTGTAAGCACATGTGTGCACTCACCTGCACACGTCCTCATTCAGTCATGTCCAACTCTTCGTAAACCTTTGAACCTTTGTAAACCTTTGGCCCTTCAGGCTCCTCTGTCCTTGGGATTTCCCAAGAAACAATACTGGAATAGGTTACCATTTCCCACTCCAGGAGGTCTTCTCAATCTAGGGGTTGAACATCCATCTGTTGTGTCTCCTGCACTGGCAGGCGGATTCTTTATTAACGGCACCACCTAGGAAGCCCAATTCTAGGAAGTTTTTCTAAAAAGCAGCCTACACTAAAGCAATAGTATTCAACTGGGAGCAATTTTCCCACCCAACTCCCCCAGGGAAAAATTTAGCAATATCTGGACACATTTTGCTGACACAACAGAAAGGAGTGTTACTAGCATCTACCAGGTAAAGGTCAGGAATGCTGCTATGTATCAGGACAGTCTCCACCTCTAATGACAAAAAAAGAAAAAAGAAATCTATCCCCAATTTTAAATAGTGCTGAGGTTGAGAAATCCTACCCCAGAGAGAAATTCAAAGTTCACAATTCCTGACAATCTGTCAGAGTTACCAATATGATTTTTGTCCCCCATTTTTAACTGGGAACTGGGAACCAAGAATTATCAGACCCCTGAGCAAGACTTATAACTTGGAAGATAAGAAAACAGGATCAAAATAAAACCAACTGAGACTATGGAGGGAGAATAAAACCAAAAATATATTATTCATCTTGAAAAAATGAGAGAAGATACTAACTCTGTAAAAATATAAAGAATGCAATAAGGCAGTTTTGGAAACAACATTCAGGAAGGCAAAAATTTAAAAATATCAGTGAAGGATTGCAAGATAAATGTGTACAAATCTGTAGAAAGTCAGCAACAAGAAAAAGAAATGGAAACAAGAAAGAAAATAAGAGAGGAGAGAATCAGTTCATGAAGTGCAGCACCCATATAATATATGCTCAAAATAGAGAAGAGAGACAGTAGAAGGAAGAAAATTATTTAAGAAATATTACAGGAAATTTCAACAGAAACAAATACCTTGAATTTCCACATTGAAAGGTTACACCAAACGTCTCCAGCTTACTGGTTTTAAACAGCAACCCTAGAAGATAAAAGTTAGTAGAATAATGCCTTTAAATTATAAAAGGAAACTCAATTCTCTACCCAGCCAAAATATTAGCTAGTTTTGATGATATTTTTTAAGATATTTCAGACATAAAATGTATTTTAAAGTGTACCTTCCCACAGACATATATACCAATGAAATAAAATAGGGAAGCCAGAAATAAAACTTCAGGTACACAGTCAAATAACTTGACAAGGATGCCAAGATCATTCAGTGGAGAAAGGACAGTATTTTCAACAAATGGTGTTGGGGAAAGTGTATAAACATATGGGGAAAAATGAATTTGGACTCTTATGTCACATAATAAAAAATTTGAAAGTGAAAGTTAAGTCACTCAGTCATGTCCAAGTCTTTGTGACCCCGTGGACTGTAGCCCACCAGGCTCCTCCGTCCGTGGGATTCTCCAGGCAAGAATACTGGACTGGGTTGCCATTTCCTTCTTCAGGCGATCTTCCCGGCCCAGCAATCGAACCCAGGTCTCCCGCATTGCAGTTCAGGTCAGTTCAGTTGCTCAGTCGTGTCCAACTCTTTGCGACCCCATGAATCCCAGCATGCCAGGCCTCCCTGTCCATCACCATCTCCCGGAGTTCACTCAGACTCACGTCCATCGGGTCAGTGATGCCATCCAGCCATCTCATCCTCGGCCGTCCCCTTCTCCTCCTGCCCCCAATCTCTCCCAGCATCAGAGTCTTTTCCAATAAGTCAACTCTTCACATGAGGTGGCCAAAGTACTGGAGTTTCAGCTTTAGCATCATTCCTTCCAAAGAAATCCCAGGGTTGATCTCCTTCAGGATGGACTGGTTGGATCTCCTTGCAGTCCAAGGGACCCTCAAGAGTCTTCTCCAACACCACAGTTCAAAAGCGTCAGTTCTTTGATGCTCAGCCTTCTTTGCATTGCAGGCAGACGCTTTAACATCCGAGCCACCAGGGAAGCCTTAAATAAAAAATCTAAGTGGATCAAAATCTAAACATAAAACAGAAACCTATAAAACTCTTAGAAGAGAATATGTGGGAAAGTTTTATGACACTGCGAGCGACAATCATTTCTTAGATGTGACAACAAAAGTAAAACTAGATAAACTGCACTAAATAAAATGTAAACTTCTGTGCTTCAAAGCACAGAAACAGAGTGAAAAGGCAACTGAAATATGAGAAAGACTTGCAAATCATTGATCTGTTAAGAGGTTAATATCCAGAATATATAAAGAATTCCTAATAATGCAACAATAGCAAAAGAAACAAGCCAATTTAAAAATGGGCAAAATATATGAATAGACATTTCTCTAAAGAAGATATACAAATGGCCAGCAAGCATATGAAAAATATTCAACATCACTAATCACTACGGATAGTATATTCAAAAGCAGAGACATTATTTTGCCAACTAAGGTCCGTCTAGTCAAGGCTATGGTTTTTCCAGTAGTCATGTATGGATGTGAGAGTTGGACTGTGAAGAAGGCTGAGCACTGAAGAATTGACGCTTTTGAACTGCAGTGTTGGAGAAGACTCTTGAGAGTCCCTTGGACTGCAAGGAGATCCAACCGGTCCATTCTGAAGGAGATCAGCCCTGGGATTTCTTTGAAGGGAATGATGCTAAAGTTGAGGCTCCAGTACTTTGGCCACCTCATGCGAAGAGTTGATGCATTGGAAAAGACTTTGATGCTGGGAGGGATTGGGGGCAGGAGAAGAAGGGGACGACCGAGGATGAGATGGCTGGATGGCATCACCAACTTGATGGACATGAGTCTGAGTGAACTCCAGGAGATGGTGATGGACAGGGAGGCCTGGCGTGCTGGGATTCATGGGGTCGCAAAGAGTCAGACACGACCGAGTGACTGAACTGAACTGAATCACTACGGAACTCCAAATCAAAATCACAGTGAGATGCCACCTCATATCCATTAGGATGGCTACAACAACAGCAACAAAACTCAGAAAATGCCCATAAAATGGGCATCTTAGAGAAAATGGATTTAGAATTTAAATTTCTAAATTCATAGAAATGTCCCCAGACTGAATCAAGTGAAATACAAAACATGAGCAGGCCAATTACCAGCAATGAAATTTATCAGTATTTTTAAAAACTTCCAGCAAACTAAATACCAACACCAGATGGCTTACCAAGCAGTTAAAAATGAATTAACACCTATTTTTCTCAAACTATTCCAAAATCCTGATGAGCAAGGACTCATTTTGAGTCCACCAATGGACTGTATATCTCATCATAATAACGGCCATATATGACAAACCTGGGCTTCTCCAATGGCTCAGCAGCTACAGAATCCACCAGCAATGCAGTTCAACCTCTGAGTCAAGAAGATCCTCTGGAGGAGAGCATGGCAACCCCCTCCAGTATTCTTGCCTGGAGAATCCCTTGGACTGAGGAGCCTGGTGGGCTGGAGTCCAAAATGTGGCAGAGAGTCAGACACGACTTATTAAGCATGCATACACACGACAAACATTCAGCCAGTATCATACAAAACATTGAAAAGATGAAAGCATTTTGTCTAAGATTAGGACAAGACTAGGATGACCACGCTCACCAGTTTTATTCAGCATAATATGGGAAGTCTTAACCACAGCATTTAGACAAGAAAAAGAAATAAAAGAAATCCAAATCAATAGGAAGAAGTAAAACTGTCATTGTTTGCAGATGGCATGATACTATGAAATCCTAAAGACATCGTCAAAAAAAACTACTAGAATTTATCAATGAATTCAGTAAGGTTGTAGGATATAAAATTAATATGCAGAAATCTGTTTGTTTATACACTAACAACAAAATACCAGAAATAGAAACCAAGAAAACATTCCCATTTACAACCACATGAAAAAGAATAAAATACCTATGAATGAATATAATTAAGAAGATACAAGGATTTCCCTGTTGACCTAGTGGTAAAGAATCCACCTTGCAATGCAGGGGACAAGAGTTCGATCCCTGATTGGGGAACTGAGATTTTGCATGCTGTGGAGCAACCAAGCCCATGCTCCACAACTACCAAGCCCAAGCACTCTAGAGCCTGTTTTCTCCACAAGAGAAACCTGCACATCACAGCTAGAGAAAGCCTTCGGGCCACAGTGAAAACCCAATGCAGTCAGAAGAGAGAGAGAGAGCTATACAACGGGAAAGCCTGACAAAAACTACTTCAGCTAGGTGATCAAGGCCAATACCAAATATGAAATCATGTTGACAGTATGCACCCAAATGATGAAGTGAGCATGGTACTTTACCTCTATGGTCTTCCTCTCCAGAAATTCAGATCTGTGCTTCTGCCCTTATAGCCACACTCTAATCATGAGAAAAATATCCGGCAAATTCTTATTGAGGAAATAAACTAAATGATATTTAGTCCTGAGGTCACATGTCTGTTTTTTACCTTTTCCTTTATGGGTCATATTTTAAAATGCTTAATCTTGTTCTGCAAAATATCTGACCAGTACTGCTCAAAACTGTCAAGGTCATCAAAAAGAAGTAAAGTCTTAAAAGCTATATTAATGAAAGAAGTCTAAGGAGATACAGTGTCTAAAATGTAATATGGTATATAAACTGAATTGAATCCTGGAATAGAAAAAAGGCATTAGGTTAAAAATTAAGTAATCTGAATAAACTATGGACTTTAGTCAACAATAGTAAATAAATATTGGTTCACTAGTTGGAATAAATGCACCATATTAATGTAGTGCAGTGTAATGTACACATTAACATGTCCCCCCAAAGGGAAAATTGAGTGGGGCATATACGGGAACTCTCTGCATTCTCTTTGTAACTTTTCCATACTGCTACTGCTAAGTCACTTCAGTCGTGTCCGACTCTGTGCGACCCCAGAGACAGCAGCCCACCAGGCTCCCCCATCCCTGGGACTCTCCAGGCAAAAACACTGGAGTGGGTTGCCGTTTCCTTCTCCAATGCATGAAAGTGAAAAGTGAAAGTCAAGTCGCTCAGTCATGTCTGACTCTTAGCGACCCCATGGACTGCAGCCTGCCAGGCTCCACTGTCCGTGGTATTTTCCAGGCAAGAGTACTGCAGTGGGGTGCCATTAAGTGTGATATTATTCTGATAACCTAAAATCTAAAAAATAAAAATGTATTAATAATAAAATAAGTAGGAATAGTCAATGATACTCAGAAGCATGCAAGGTGAATACTGAAATGACTGTTCACATTGAATGGCCAGGTAAATGCTAAAAATGGCGAAAAATAGAGCCTTTTTCTTTTTCTCTAAGGCAATATCAGTTCAGTTATTTCCTACATTTTAAAGAACTCAATAGAAGACCCAAAGCTTTCATCAGTTGATGATCGTTACAATTAAATTACTTTACTGTTCCTCCCTGAAACTCTTCCTTACAATCTAATTAAATTCATTATACTACAATTTTGGCTCATCTTCCATTAGATTTTTCTAGATGAAGACATGAATGTGGTGTACCATAGCGTGGGTAAATGCTGTACAAGTACTTAAAGACAATTATGAAAATGACCTTTAGTCTGGAGGCCAAATAACTTTGACTCTTTCACCTTTTCCCTCATGGGTCATATTTTCTGTCTTTAATCAACTTTGTGATTATTTTTAACCTCTTTTGTTAAAAAGTCTCAACAATGCAAAAGAACAAACTATTTAGCAGACTTACAGCATTATAACAGAACTGCTAAATTTCATCCTTCAGATTTGCCCTTTTCTTAAGCCATACTCAGACTTCTGCAGTTGAAAAAAAAAAGCCAGACCTTTGCCCTAAAATACAGAAATTATATTGTCACTGAAATAATATCTTTCTCCAAAATAACACTGTGCAAATTGAAACACCACTGTAACTTTTCCAGAACCAAGTGTTTAGCATTCAAAATGCATATTTTGACTATCTTAGTACATGCTCCATAATTAGGTTATTATGGACAATCCTTACTTCAATAAATAATAAAGAACTAACCTCATAAAATAAAGCAATTACTTTCAAAATTCTAGCCTTTTCCTTTCTACAAGTAGACTCACTGACCTCTCTTTTTATAACTGCTAAGGTTAAACAAGATATGTCTGACAATGAATAATAATAACACAAGAGTCAGTCCACAAAAACTGATCTGAAAAATAATAATTTTATCTTCCTAAAGCTACCTATTATTGGTTTATCTTCACCTCATGAAGTTAATTTGACTTTTTTACACATAAAACTACCAAAGTCCTACCAATGCTCAGGAAGGAAGTACCAGTATACTAATTTCTGGAGTGGCTTCATCTACCCAGTCTCTATGTCTTTTATATTTATCATTTTCATAGTTTCTTGAAGCTAATGTGTTCCTCGGTTAAATTCATCACACTTTTGAAAAATAGAAAATAAGAAATTCACAAAAATTTGACCTATAAATCAATTCATATGTTTTGTTTTAATTGTATTGCATGGGTTAATCCCAATGTGGAAGCACTAAATCCACGGTTCCAACTGGCCACACTTTCTCATCAGTCTCTCACCATCTCAGCAAACACGTGATTTTTCATTTACGTGGAACTAATCCCATCACTTCATGGGAAATAGATGGGGAAACAGTGGAAACAGTGGCAGACTTTATTTTTTTAGGCTCCAAAATCACTGCAGATGGTGACTGCAGCCATGAAATTAAAAGACGCTTACTCCTTGGAAGAAAAGTTATGACCAACCTAGATGGCATATTCAAAAGCAGAGACATTACTTTGCCGACTAAGGTCCGTCTAGTCGAGGCTATGGTTTTTCCAGTGGTCATGTATGGATGTGAGACTTGGACTGTGAAGAAGGCTGAGCACCGAAGAATTGATGCTTTTGAACTGTGGTGTTGGAGAAGACTCTTGAGAGTCCCTTGGACTGCAAGGAGATCCAACCAGTCTATTCTGAAGGAGATCAGCCCTGCGATTTCTTTGGAAGGAATGATGCTAAAGCTGAAGCTCCAGTACTTTGGCCACCTCATGTGAACAGTTGACTCATTGGAAAAGACTCTGATGCTAGGAGGGATTGGGGGCAGGAGGAGAAGGGGACGACCGAGGATGAGATGGCTGGATGGCATCACTGACTCAATGGACGTGAGTCTAAGTGAACTCCGGGAGTTGGTGATGGACAGGGAGGCCTGGTGTGCTGCGATTCATGGGATCACAAAGAGTCAGACACGACTGAGCGACTTAACTGAACTGAATCTAAGCACAAGAAGATGAAAATCTTTGCTCACTTCTGACAAAAGTCCCCTGCTTTTTTCCCCTAGGTTTCCTATCTTCTCTCCCATTTTCTATCTATGTTCTGAAATTCACTTCTCCCATAAGAATCCTTCTGTAACAGACATATTCTACCCCACTCATGTTCCTCATCTCTTGTCATTCTCATTCAGGCCAAGAACTTCATTGCAAGTCTGTCTGAGGAGCCTCTCAGACTAAAGAAGCAGGTATTGATGGGAAGGTCAGAGATGCTGGGAAGTTAATGCCTCAGGGGTAACTCTTCACCAGTGATGGGCAGGAGCTAGTAGGTTTGTTTGTCCCTCTGAGGGACAACCTGGCTTTGTTCTACATAGTATTAAAGAGGTATACACTGACATCCGGAGAAGGCAATGGCACCTAACTCCAGTACTCTTGCCTGGAAAATCCCATGGATGGAGGAGCCTGGAAGGCTGCAGTCCGTGGGGTTGCTAACAGTCAGAAATGACTGAGCGAGTTCACTTTCACTTTTCACTTTCATGCATTGGAGAAGAAAATGGCAACCCACTCCAGTGTTCTTGCCTGGAGAATCCTAGGGACGGGGGACCTGGTGGGCTGCTGTCTCTGGGGTCGCACAGAGTCGGTCACGACTGAAGCAACTTAGCAGCAGCCGCAGCAGCACACTGACATTGAGCTTCAGGTGCCCACAGTGACAGTCTGTTTATTAATGCACTTAATAGCTCTTTCTTTTTCTGACAATATTTCCTGGAATCACCTCCCAAATAAAACTTCTTATGCTCAAATCCTTGTCTCAGGGGTCAATCTGAAGACATGATCTTTATGTCAATATTTATTTTTCTTTTCCATTCTCATTCTGAATAAAGAGGGGTCAAAAGCCACTCATTGATAGTTCTAGCTATGTTTGAGTTAATATTTAAGTTATAATCATGTAAGTAGAAATCTTTGCTTGATTTCCATCAGTTCAATTCAGTCACTCAGTAATGTCCGACTCTTTGTGACCCCATGAATTGCAGTACGCCAGGCCTCCCTGTCCATCACCAACTCCCGCAGTTCACTCAGACTCACATCCATCAAGTCCATGATGCCATCCAGCCATCTCATCCTCTGTCGTCCCCTTCTCCTCCTGCTTCCAATCCGTCCCAGCATCAGAGTCTTTTCCAATGAGTCAACTCTTCGCATGAGGTGGCCAAACTACTGGAGTTTCAGCTTTAGCATCATTCCCTCCAAAGAAATCCCAGGGCTGATCTCCTTCAGAATGGACTGGTTGGATCTCCTTGCAGTCCAAGGGACTCTCAGGAGTCTTCTCCAACACCACAGTTCCAAAGCATCAATTCTTCGGTGCTCAGCTTTCTTCACAGTCCAACTCTCACATCCATACATGACTACTGGAAAAACCATAGCCTTGACTAGATGGACCTTTGTTGGCAAAGTAATGTCTCTGCTTTTGAATATGCTATCTAGGTTGGTCTAACTCTTCTTCCAAGGAGTAAGTGTCTTTTAATTTCATGGCTGCAGTCACCATCTGCAGTGATTTTGGAGTCCAAAAAAATAAAGTCTGCCACTGTTTCCCCATCTATTTCCCATGAAGTGATAGGACCAGATGCCATGATCTTCATTTTCTTAATGTTGAGCTTTAAGCCAACTTTTTCGCTCTCCTCTTTCACTTTCATCAAGAGGCTTTTTAGTTCCTCTTCACTTTCTGCCATAAGGTGGTGTCATCTGCATATATGAGGTTATTGATATTTCTCCCAGCAATCTTGATTCCAGCTTGTGCCTCTTCCAGCCCAGCATTTCTCATGATGTACTCTGCATATAAGTTAAATAAGCAGGGTGACAATATACAGCCTTGATGTACTCCTTTTCCTATTTGGAACCAGTCTGTTGTCCCATGTCCAGTTCTAACTGTTGCTTCCTGACCTGCGTATAGTTTTCTCAAGAGGCAGTTTAGGTGGTCTGGTAGTCCCATTTCTTTCAGAATTTTCCACAGTTTATTGTGATCCACACAGTCAAAGGCTTTGGCATAGTCAATAAAGCAGAAATAGATGTTTTTCTGGAACTCTCTTGCTTTTTCGATGATCCAGCAGATGCTGGCAATTTGATCTCTGGTTCCTCTGCCTTTTCTAAAACCAGCTTGAACATCAGGAAGTTCACGGTTCACGTATTGCTGGAGCCTGGCTTGGAGAATTTGGAGCATTACTTTACTAGTGTGTGAGATGAGTGCAATTGTGCAGTAGTTTGAGCATTCTTTGGCATTGCCATTCTTTGGGATTAGAATGAAAACTGACCTTTTCCAGTCCTGTGGCCACTGCTGACTTTTCCAAATTTGCTGACATATTGAGTGCAGCACTTTCACGCATCATCTTTCAGGATCTGAAGTAGCTCAACTGGAATTCCATCACCTCCACTAGCTTTGTTCATAGTGATGCTTTCTAAGGCCCACTTGACTTCACATTCCAGGATGTCTGGCTCTAGGTGAGTGATCACACCATCATGATTATCTGGGTCATGAAGATCTTTTTTGTACAGTGCCTCTTGATTTCCATAAGCTCAATAAATTTAAAATTATAATATTAGAGGACTATGTTACCAGTTGTTGATACTTTTGAATTGTGGTGTTGGAGAAGACTCTTGAGAGTCACTTGGACAGCAAGGATATCAAACCAGTCAATCCTAAAGGAAATCAGTTTTGAATATTCACTGGAAGGACCAATGCTGAAGCTGAAGCTCCAATACTTTGGCCACCTGATGCAAAGAACTGACTCCTTGGAAAAAACCCTGATGCCTGGAAAGATGAAAGCAGGAGGAGACTGAGACAACAGAGGATGAGATGGCTGGATGGCATCACTGACTCAATGGACATGAGTTTGAACAAGCTCCAGGAGTTGGTGATGGGCAGGGAAGCCTGGCATGCTGCAGTCCATGGAGTCGCAAAGAGTTGGACACAACTGAGTGACTGAACTGAACTGATGTTACCAGGTTCAAAACAGTTTGAGCTAAACTTTGTGATCATGTTGTTAACTTCCTGTGATCAGACATGAGCTTTCAAATTTCAGAAATATAGACAGTAATACTACTTTCCTGGTCCTAGCATGAAATAGCTTTCAAATATTGGTTCATTCTACACTGTGTGGGACATGGTATCACTAATTTGTGTACCCATTTCACAAATTCTGCAATATCTAGTCTGAACTTCAGGAAAATATGAATTTTCTCCATTGCCAACAAAATGGACAGTGATTAGAACTGCAAATAGTCTGATAAAACATTAAATAAGATTTAATGAAATACTTTAAGTTAAAGGCCAGCTTTCTTTAAATAATTTTCATGAGGCATATGGTGTGTGAGCATCCATCTGTGCTCCTGTGCTGGGTCTCACAGATGTTAGGAGAGAGAGCGAACAGGGGTGGTCAAGACGCTTAGTACAGAAAGACCCCTCCACTTCACAGAACCACGCCCACAAAAAGAAGTCAGAGCTAACAGCAGGGAACTGGCAAAATTGGATGTTTATGAGAGAATTTAGATGGAGACTGGTGAAAAGTGTCTGTTTCATTTTACTCTAAGTCCTTGATTTCTTTTCCAAATAATTGGTATTGTTCTGAGAAATAGAGTTAATCCTCATTTAATATCCAAAGGCATCCAGTAAGGCACATTGCTGCTTCTCACCATCACACTGAGAGATTACTCTCTGGGATAATTTACAAGTGTACTCAGCACCAACCAGAGCTTCTAGAGAAATATTAAGCAAAGTGGTATTTGGTCCCTGTTAAATTTCTAAGAGAATGAGGATAGAAGGAACTGGCATTTGGTGAAAAGACAAATAGTGATTTTCTCACCATCAACTTTACTTTCTACATGTGTGCTAAGTCAGTCAGTCATGTCTGACTCTTTGCAGCCCCATGGACTGTAGCCCACAAGACTCTTCTGTCCATGGGATTTCCCAGACAAGAATACTGGAGTGAGTTGCCATTTCTCCAGGGGATCCTCCCAACACAGGGATCAAACCTGAGTCTCTTATGTCTCTTGCATTGACGAGCAGGTTCTTTACCACTAGTGCCACCTGGGAAGCCATTTTCTACATGAGTTGTGCTTAATAAAATGTATTTTTAAAAATATTAGAGCTCTTTTGTACAGAAATATAAGAATGTAGGGAGTTAGAATGTTCCTATTATGAAAGGCCCTAGTACTGCAGAATATTGATACTTCAAAGTGCTGAAGAAGCAGAAGAAACAACAGGTCCTGAGAAAGCTGCTCTATGAACCAGCCATCACCTAGGACTTTCTCCTAACTCCTCCTGAATAGTGCATGCGTGCAGATCCAGGTGCGATCACACATTCTAAATCAGCCCCCACAATGGCAACACCATCGAAATGCAGACTTAGAAATCATGCTGCAGTCTCTAGATGCATCCACGTCCCTGCAATGGCACAATTTCATTCCTTTCTAAGACTGAGTAATATTGCATTGTCATGCAGAGTGAAGTAAGTCAGAAAAAGAAAAACAAATATCAAATATTACTGTGGAATCTAGAAGATAATGCAGATGAACCTTATATGCAAAACAGAAATAGCGACGCAGATGTAGAGAATAAACATACAGACACCAAGGTGGGAAAGAGGGGTGTGGAATGAATTGGGAGGTTGAGATTGACATACAGATACTATTGATACTATGAATAAAGTAGATAACTAATGAGAACCTGCTGTATAGCACATGGAATGCTACTCAATGCTCTGTGGTAACAAAGAAGGGATATATGTATACCTACAGCTGATTCAGTTTGGTGTAGAGCAGAAACTAACAAAACATTGTAAAGAAACTAAACAATTTAAAAGAAAGAAATCAGGCTGCAAGGAGTATTTACAGGTCAACAGCGTAGTTACAAGGAAAGCTTCTCACAAAGCTTTTCTGTTTTAAATTGGAAGATAATTGCTTTACAATGTTGTGTTGGTTTCTGCCACACAGCAACGTGAATCAGCCATAAATATGCATGCGTCCCCTCCCTCTTGAACCTTTCGCCCATACCCCACCATTTCTCACTCTACTAAGTTGTCAGGGAGCACTGGGTTGAGCTCCCTGTGTTATATAGCAACTTCCCACTAGATGTCTATTTTATACGTGGTAATGTATGTGTTTCAATGCTATTCTTTCAATTCATTCCATCCTCTCCTTCCCCTACTGTGTCCCCAAGTCTGTTCTCTATGTCTGCATCTCCACTGCTGCCCTTCAAATAGGTTCATCAGTACTATTTTTCCAGATTTTATATATATGTATTATTATGCAATATTTGTTTTTCTCTCTGTATAACAGGCGGTAGCATCATTCACCTCGCTAGAACTGACTCAAATGCATTCCTTTTTATGGCTGAGTAATATTCCATTGTGTATATGTACCACAACTTCTTCATCCATTCATCTGTCGATGGACGTCTAGGTTGCATGTCCTGGCTATGGTAGTATTGTGGTGAACACTAGGGTGCACGTGTCTTTTTGTTTTTTTTTAATATGTCTTTTTGAATTATGATTTTCTCAGCACATATGCCCAGGAATGGGGTTGCTAGGTTATATGGTAGTTTTATTCCTAGTATTTTAAAGAATCTCCATACTGTTCTCCATAGTGGCTGTATCAGTTTGCATTCCCACCAACAGTGTAAGAGGGTTTCCTTTCCTTCACATCCTCTCCAGCATTTATTGTTATAGATTTTTTGATGATGGTCATTCTCACCAGTGTGAGGTGATACTTCATTGTATTTTTGATTTGCATTTCTCTAATAATGAGCAATGTTGAGGATTTCTTCATATGTTTATTGGCTGTCTGTATGTCTTCCTTGGAAAAATGACTGTTTAGGCCCGCCCAGTTTTTGATTGGTTTGTTTGCTTTTTTGATATTGGGTTACATGAGCTGTTCACATATTTTGGAGATTAATCCTTTGTCCCTTGTGTCATTTTTCAGCTATTTTCTCCCATTCAGAGGGTTGTCTTTTCATCTTGTTTATGGTCTCCTTTACTGTGCAAAAGCTTCTAATTTTACTTAGATGTCCCTTGTTTATTTTTGTTTTTATTTCCATACTCTAAGAGGTAGGTCCAAGAGAATCTTGTTGTGATTTATGTCAAAGAGTATACTGCCTATATTTTCCTCTAAGAGTTTTATAGTGTCTGGCCTTACCTTTAGGTCTTTAATCCATTTTGAGTTTATTTTTGTGTATGGTATTAGGAAGTGTTTTATTTTCATTCTTTTACCCATAACTGTCCAGTTTTCCCAGCACCACTTATTGAAGAGATTGTTTTTTCTCCACTGTATATTCTTGCCCTCTTTGTCAAAGATAAGATGCCCGTAGGTGCATGGGTTTATCACTGGGCATTCTATCTTATTCCATTTATCTATATTTCCATTTTTGTTCCAGTACCATACTGTCTTGATGACTGTAGCTTTATAATATAGTCTGAAGTCAGAAACAGAGTTTTTTAAGTCCACACATGAGGCTAGCTTGATTTAAAAATGTAACCTGTATTACTATAAATTTGGCAATTAGTAACCACAAGCATAATTTAACTACAATAGCCCAAATAGGCCAAACACAAGTTTCTGTTATAATGCTGTGGCTAAAAATATAGTGGCTGGGAAAAGAGAAACTCTAGCTAATTGGAGAAGAGAAGTTAATCACAGAAAGACATATCAATACAAATTGTGCCTGTGTAACCAAGAACAAACCTGATTCTGTATATGATCTGTTTCTTTAGCTCTAACCCTTGTGCTCTATTGCCTGTGCTTAGTCATACTGACCCTACACTTTTTTAAAAGACATTACCTATAGCCTGATATATACAATATAGCCCATTCTCAAGGCTCTGACCTTTAAAGGTATAAAGGTCCATTCATATAGAGATTAAAAGTTGATTCTTTAAAAGTTGCACAGTGAAAGTTAAAAAAAAAATTTTGGGGAGGCTTTTTTTGTCAGAGTTTTTTGGTTTTGTTGTTGTTGTTTGTTTTTCTTGTTGGAGGTTTAAAAGAACATTGTGACCTAATCTATGTAGAGAGCTAAAAGAACAAAGGATTCTGATACCAAGAAGTGTGCAACAACCAGTCATATTCCCTTCTTTTAGTATAAAAGAAGCCTGAATTCTAACTCAGTTAAGATGGTTCTCTGAGACAGAAGTCTACCATCTTTTCTGTCAGTTGGTTTTCTGAATAAAGTTGCCTTGCTTCCCTCAGCAATTCATCTCTCTATTTGTTGACCTGTGGTGCTGTGAGCAGTACAAGCTTGGATTCAGTAACATCGCCTCAGGCCCATTCTGAAACTAGCACCACCTTTCTTTTTCAAACTTTACATCATTTTCTTCATGTAAATGCATCAAGAGAAATCTTATTCAATGACTCAACTATATTAATAGAATAATGTAAAATATATGTCAACATGGTTAATGTCTGGAACATGACTGTAATATTAAAATTAGTGTCAATCTATGATTTTCATATGTGTAAGAGACAGGAAACTAAGTAGGGAAAAAAGAAGAAGTGTTCTGATCCTGAGGTCAATGTATCTAATTTCAATTCTACATAGAAAATGGCCATGACAGCAACTAATCCTCTTCCTCTGCTACTGCTGCTGCTGCTAAGTCGCTTCAGTCGTGTCTGACTCTGTCCCTGGGATTCTCCAGGCAAGAACACTGGAGTGGGTTGCCATTTCCTTCTCCAATGCATGAAAGTAAAAAGTGAAAGTGAAGTCACTCAGTCGTGTCTGACTCTTCGCAACCCCATGGACTGCAGCCCACCAGCCTCCTCCATCCACAGGATTTGCCAGGCAAGAGTACTGGAGTGGGGTGACATTGCCTTCTCCAACCCTCTTCCTCTAAGCTACACTTAACGTCCTGTGACAGGAGATGGGGGAAAATCAATTAGCATTTTATCATTTAAATGATGATTGATGATGTATTAAAATATTCATGAAGGAAGATCATGCTTTGAAAACCATTCAAAGCATCCAAAGTATGGGTAATGTAAGTCCATTAACTGCCTTTTGGAGAATGTATACATTACAGATGCTATTTATCGAAAAAAAGACACCAAGTATATAGTGAACTTTGAAGTAATTTCTCCAACAGAATATATACCAGCTAGACATTTAAACAAATATGTGTGATGCACTGTGATGAAAGGATCTATCATTTTATCTATGCCACACCCCCACATCTTGCTTGATATCATCTTTAGGTTTTTTAATTCCCTCAGGAAAGCATACTATGACCCTCACATCTGCATGAAGCATCCCTACATGTCCTTCCATCATATAGAAACCCGCACTTATATCACGACTCCTTTCTCCAAGCATGCTAATTCCTGTTTATTATCTAGAAGCTCCACTGGCCAATGCACTTTGGGGAAGCTGGGGGCCATGCTAAGCTCACTTCCTTTTCTATCCTCAGCATCTCCCAAAATGCCTGGCACTCAGTAGGTATTGCATAAACACTTAAGTGAAATCTGTCTCAATGGGTCCAGAGTCACATTTTAATGATTAACCTATGATTATCAACTAAATAATTTTTGTTGGATCAAAACTGTTAAAAATTTAAGAGTCATTCATATATACCAGCATGTCTTTGGGTCATTTCTTTACAACATTTTTTATTGCCATTAGGATAGTCATGGTGATTTTAAGACAAATAACAAATGGGAAGTAAGATAAAATCTACTGCCAAAAGAAAACTTGTAACTAGCCTCCATCCTACTTGAAACCTAGTTTTCTCATTGCTACAATTCAAGTCCCTCACTTCCAGTCATGCATGACTCTCTGATATGCAATTCAGCCTAATTAGCTTCTACAACGTTTTATGGGATAACACCACCATGACCAAAGGCCAGCATGATTACACCTCTCAGATTTCTCATAGTCTGAAACATAACTTATATCACTGAAATGCAATATGACATTACAAATGATATTTTTTAAAGGAGGCATAGTATATATGAAAGACAGAAATAGAGAGCCAGAAGTGATTACATTTGTCTATGGCAGTCAGGAAGGCTTCTGAAAAGAAATAATACTTAAGCAGTGTTTTTATCTAGGGCAAAACAGTGTTGACATTAACATATATATACACATATATATGTGTGTGTACATATATACATATATATATACATTGAATATCTATATAACACATTGAATTGAATTATATGTGTGTATATAGATCCTTCTGAGTTGGTGCAGTGGTAAAGAATCCCCCTGCCAATGCCGGAGGGATTCCCTGGAGTAGGAAATGGCAACCACGCCAGTATTCTTGCCTGGAAAAACCCATGGACAGAGGAGCCTGGTGGGCTACAGTCTATGGGGTTGCAAAAGAGTCAGACACAGCTGAGTGACTGAACATGATGATGACGTCAGACCCACTCACCTAGCTCCCCAGGTAGGTATTATCATCCCAACAAAAAGGAAATGCAAAAAGGCAAAATAGTTTTCTGAGGAGCCCTTACAAATAGCTGAGAAAAGAAGAGAAGCAAAAGGCAAAGCAAAAAAGGAAAGATATGCCCATCTAAATGCAGAGTTCCAAAGAATAGTAAGGAGAGCTAGGAAAGACTTCCTAAGTGAATAATGCAAAGAAATAAAGGAAAACAAGAGAATTGGAAAGGCTAGAGATCTCTTCGGAAAATTAGAGATACCGAGGGAACATTTTATGCAAAGATGGGCTCAATGAAGGACAGAAATGGTATGGACCTAACAGAAGCAGAAGATATTAAGAAGAGGTGGCAAGAATACACAGAAGAACTGTACAAAAAAGATCTTCATGACCCAGATAACCACAATGGTGTGATCACTCACCTAGAGCCAGACATCCTGGAATGTGAAGTCAAGTGGGCCTTAGAAAGCATCACGAACAAAGCTAGTGGACATGATGGAATTCCAGCTGAGCTATTTCAAATCCTAAAAGACGATGCTGTGAAAGTGCTGGACTCAATAAGCCAGCAAATTTGGAAAACTCAGCAGTTGCCATAGGGCTGGTAAGGTCAGTTTTCATTTCAGTCCCAAGGACAATGCCAAAGAATGTTCAAACTACTGGACTATTGCACTCATCTCACACACTAGCAAAGTAATGCTCAAAATTCTCCAAGCTAGGCTTCAACAGTACATAAACCAAGAACTCCCCAGATGTTCAAGTTGGATTTAGAAAAGGCAGAGGAACCAGAGATCAAATTGCCAACATCCATTCGATCATAGAGAAAGCGAGAGAATTCCAGAACATCTACTTCTGCTTCGTTGGCTATGCCAAAGCCTTTGGATCACAACAAATTGTGGAAAATTCTTAAAGAGATGAGAATACCAGACCAACTTACCTGCCTCCTGAGAAACCTGTATGCAGAAACATACAGGAAGCAACCTTTAGAACAGGACGTGGAACAACAGACTGGTTCCAGATTGGGAAAGGAGTACATCAAGGGTGTATTTTGTTACCCTGCTTATTTAACTTATATGCAGAATACACATCATGAGAAATGCCAGGCTGGAGGAAGCACAAGCTGGAATCAAGATTGCCAGGAGAAATATCAATAACCTCAGATATGCAGATGACACCACCCTTATGGCAGAAAGTGAAGAGGAACTAAAAAGCCTCTTGATGAAGGTGAAAGTGGAGAGGGAAAAACCTGGCTTAAAACTCAACATTCAAAAAACTAAGATTATGGCATCCAGTCCCATCACTTCATGGCAAATAGAAGGGAAAACAATGGAAACAATGGCAGACTTTATTTTCTTGGGCTCCAAAATCACTGCAGATAGTGACTGCAGCAGCAGTTAAAGGATGCTTGATCCTTGGAAGAAAAGCTATGACAAACCTAGACAGCACATCAAAAAGCAGAGACCCTGCTTTGCTAACAAAAGTCCATCTAGTCAAAGCTATGGTTTTTCCAGTGGTCATGTATGGATGTGAGAGCTGAACTATAAAGAAAGCTGAGCACCGAAGAATTGATGCTTTTGAACTGTGGTACTGGAGAAAACTCTTGAGAGTCCCTTAGACTGCAAGGAGATCCAACCAGTCCATCCTAAAGGAAATCAGTTCTGAATATTCATTGGAAGGACTGATCCCGAAGCTGAAACTCCAATACTTTGGCCACCTGATGCAAAGAGCCAACTCATTAGAAAAGACCCTGATGCTGGGAAAGATTGTAGGAAGGAGGAGAAGGGGACGACAGAGTATGAAATCACTGGATGGCATCACTGACTCAATGGACATGAGTTTGAGCAAGCTCCAGGATACAGTGAAGGACAGGGAAGACTGGCATGCTGCAATCTATGGGGTCCCAAAGAGTCAGATATGACTGAGCGACCAAACAACAACAATATACATATTCAACAGGAAACGGGGGAAATGGCAGAATATCCAGAGAAACAATAATATTCAAAAATAAAGTATGGGAGAGGATCCCAAGGGACGAGCCCAGGGAAGCAGCCAAGGCTTTGGATGCTGTCCTAAGTGTGTTGTAAGCAGAAAAGTAAAACCATTCCGCACTCTTTATCACCTTAGAAATAGCACTCTAGCTGACAAATCTGTAGAATGGATTTGAGTGCTTTGAGAAGAGAGTCAGGGGGACCAATTAAGAAGCTGTTGCAAAAAAGCAGGCAGTGCTGATGGAACAGGATGGTACTTTGTGTCATTGCTCTCCTCTAATCAGTAACATTTGTTAGAAGGGTCTAATATTCCATGCTTCTCTAGGCCAAACTACAACTCCTAACCCTAGAAAACTGCAGAAGTGGACTCCTACCTCAAGGAACTGAGACTGGGTGGATAACAAGGGAGGGCAGGACATTTTTTTTTTTTTCCTACAGAATTCTTTTTCCCCTGAGAGGTACCATTTGACATTACTTATAAGATGTCACTCTAAGGTACCAAGTACTGTGTTCAAGGTAAGCTTATGAAACTCCCTCCATCTCCAAAACCTGCTTTCCTGGAGCACCTCTAAGTATGGCTAACCAAATGAGATGTTATTTTAATTAAATTGTTTCAATCAAAAGATCAAAACCTTGCTCAATCACTGAAGACAGTTCAACAAGGACTGATTTTAAAAGGGAGATCCAGTAAGGATTTTCATAATCTGCCTTGTACTGCCTGAGAATAAGAAGCCTGTTTTGGAAAAATCTGAAGTGACTTGCACATATTTGTTCATTACAATGATGATAAATTAACATAAACTGTAACAGCTAATTCAGAACCCTCATATCTCACTCTTTAAGAAAAGCAACTGACTCACACAAATATAGTCACCTGATCATTGACAAAGAGATAAAGGCAACATGGTGGAGAAAATATTGTCTTTTTAACAAATGGTGCTGAAACAACTGGACATCTAGATGTAAGAAAAAGAGCTTAGACACAGACCTTACACCCCTCAAAAAAATTAATTCAAAATGGATCATAAACCTAAATGTAAAAAACAAAGATAAAACTCCTAAAAGAAAGCATAGCAAAAAACCTAGATGACCTTGGGTATGGCTGTAACTTTTTAGATGCAATACCAAAGGCATGATCCATAAAAGAAATGATGGATAAATTGCATTTTATTAAAATGTAAAGTCCTGCTTGTCAAAAGACTATCAGTTAAGACAATGAAAAGACAAGCCACAGAAAGGGAGAAAATATTTCAAAAGACATAACAGTTAAAAGACTATTGTCTAAAATATACAAAGAACTCTTTAAAACTCAGCAATGAGAAAAGCAAGTGAAAAGTGAAAGTGAAAGTCACTCAGTCATTTCTGACTCTTTGCCACCCCACGGACTGTATAGTCCATGGAATTCTCCAGACCAGAATACTGGAGTGGGTAGCCTTTCCCTTCTCCAGTGCATCTTCCTGACCCAGGAATCAAACCAAGGTCTCCTGCATTGCAGGCTAATTCTTTACCAACTGAGCTGAGGGAAGCCCAAACAACCAGATTAAAAGGTATACCAAAAAACCTTAGATAGAAACCTCCCCAAAGAAGATATACAGATGGCAAATAAATATATGAAAATATGCTCCACATCATACATCATCAAGGAAATGCAAAGTAAAACGACAATGGGATGCCACTACACACGTCTTAAAATGACCAAAATCCAGAGCACTGACAACCAAATGCTGGTGAAGATGTGGAGCAACAAGCACTGCGACATTCATTGCTGATGGGAAGGTAGAATGGTCCAGTCACTTTTGAAGGCAGATTTGTGGTTTCTTATAAAACTAAACATACATTTAGCATACTATCCAGGATCCCACTCCTTGGTTCTTACACAAAGGAGTAGAAAACTTATGTTCACACAAAATCCGCACGTGGATGTTTATAGCAACTTCATTCATTCATAACTACCAAAACTTGGAAGCAATCAAATATCCTTAGGTAGGTGCACGGTTAAATCAATTGGGCAGAGGAGTCTGGTGGGCTACAGTCCAGGGAGTTGCAAAGAGTCAGACACGACTGAGTGACTAACACACATTCACTATTTCCAGACAGTGGAAAGTCATTCAGTGCATAAAGGAAATGAGATATCAAGCCATGAAAAGACGTGGAAGAAACGTAAATCCACATTAAGGAAGCCAACATGGAAAGGTTACATAGTGCATGCTTCCTACCATATGACATTCTGGAAAGTATAAAAACTGTGCAGACGGTAAGAAAGGTCACTGGTCACCACGGACTGGGGAAAGTGAGTGAAGTGAAGGTCGTTCAGTCGTGTCTCACTCTTTGTGACCCCATGGACCATACAGTCCATGGAATTCTCCAGGCCAGAATACTGGAGTGGGTAGCCTTTCCCTTCTCCAGGGGATGTTCCCAACCCAGGAATCGAACCCAGATCTCCCACATTGCAGGCGGATTCTTTACCAGCTGAGCCACCAGGGAAGCCCAAGAATACTGGAGTGGATAGCTTATCCCTTCTCCAGCGGATCTTCCCAAACCAGTAACTGAACCAGGCTCTTCTGCATTGCAGGTGGATTATTTACCAACTGAGCTACCAGGGAAGCCCCACAGAAAGGGAGGGATAAACAAGTGAAGCATAGAGGATTTTTAGGGCAATGAAATTAACACTGTATGATACTACAGTGATGGATAAATGTCATAATATATTTGTCCAAACCCACAGAATATACACCAAGAGTGAACCCTAATGTGAAACCCTAATGTCAAAAGAGCCAGCCTAAGACTAAATGTTAAAAAACTAAGGTCATGGTATCCGGCCCCATTGCTGCATGGCAAACAGAAGGAGGAAATGTGGAAGTAGTGACAGATTTCCTCTTCTTGGGCTCTAAAATCACTGCAGACAGTGACTGCAGTCATGAAATCAGAAGACGATTGCTTCTTGGCAGGAAAGCGATGACAAACCTAGACAGTGTGTTGAAAAGCAGAGGCATTACTCTGCCATTTCAAAGGTTAGTATAGTCGAGGCTGTGGTCTTCCCAGTGGTCACATACAGTTGCAAGAGCTGGAACAGAAAGAAGGCAGAATGCCAAAGAATTCATGCCTTCAAACTGTGGTGCTGGAGAAGACGCCTGGATAGCAAGGAGATCAAACCAGTCGATCTTAAGGGAGGTCAACCCTGAACATTCACTGAAAGAACTGATGCTGAAGCTGAAGTTCCAGTATTCTGGTCATCTGATGTGAACAGACGACTCATTGGAAAAGTCCCTAATGCTGGCAAAGATTGAGGGCAGAAGGAGAAGAAGGCGTCAGAGGATGAGATGGTTGGATGGCATTACCGATGCAGTGAACTTGAACTTGGGCAAACTCTGGGAGATGGTGAGAGACAAGGAGGCTTGGCATGCAGCCCATGGGGTCTCAAAGAGTTGGACACGACTGGGTGACTGAACAGCAACAACAACAATGTTTATTCAATGGAATTATAATGCAATTAAAATATATTATACAATTAAAATATCATTATCTATTTTTTTAAAATCCTACTGAAAACTTACATGCAATTTTATCACATTGTTCATCATTTTAAACTTGATTTGTTTGAAATTACTTTGCCTTTTTGTATTTGAGTAGCAGCTTTAAGGACAACCAAACTAATTTTCAATTAATCACCAATTATTAAGCACTGTAGGGCACAGTGCTAAGAAATTTGAGGTCCCAGAGATCAATAAGACCTATCTCTTTGCCTGGATAGCTTAGGATATATTTGACAAACAAGGAAAGAAAACATGAGGGTCAACCAATGTTGCTTAAATATTAATCTAAACCAAAAATGACTTTAAAACAACATATGATGGATCACAATGTATTGGGTTGGCCAAAAAGATCATTCAGGTTTTTCCATAAGATGTTACAGAAATACTAAATGATTCATTTCCACAATGATAGAATTAGACAACAGTTGTGTTCAGAGAATGTGGGCAATAGGGATAGAGTGATTTACCCATAAGAACTGGTGTATAACAGAAAATTGATTTGTCATTTCGATAAACCAAAATCATATGCCATGCTTCTTTAGCACATGAAAATACAATTCTAATTTCCAGTTTCTGCCTAAAGGACCAGTAGCTGTTTTCAGTTTAGTGTTTGTGGCTCACAAGTAGTATGTGTCCATCCCAGACCAAAGGAGGATGAGCCTTCAACTAAAGCCCATCCTCCTGGCCACATAAGTCCTTGGGCCACACTCAGTCTGTCCATCTGCCCACTTTCTCTTTCCATCTTTGATTCCTCATACAGCAATTACAGCAATACTTGGGCAAAAGCACTGATTGATCTAAATATACCAATTCTAATCCCCAGAGCTAAAAACAATTTTACTTAAAGCAATATAACCAAATGTCCTTACAAAAAGTAACAACCCAAAGGGACTGCATGCCTAGCAAAATCCCTTTCTAGCCCTGGTTGATGGATCACATCAATTAAGCAGTGCTCCTCACAGTAAAATTAACGTACTTCATAAACACAAGAACTGCATGCTAACTGCCATAGAATATTAGCACCATGTTTTCATCTTGAGTTGTTTTCCCTGGTTTGTATTACCATATCGTTAACTCACATTTAAGCTCTCGTAATTCTGCTGCTTGCTATTTTCTTCCTCGTGGTCCCATTAGCCTTACAATTGTAATTACTTTATATGGCCTCTCTTTCTTTCTTTCATTCACTCTTCACTGTGTAACGTCTATGCTTCAAAATGATAAAGAAATATCTTAATTCTCATGGGCATCCAACAATAAAAATATCACTTATGCATCTACAATCTTTCTACCATTGGGTAATAGAAACATGTATATACATTACTATCTTGCCTTCTGAAAATTTGCAACAGAATTTTCAAAATTATTGAATAAGCTCAACTATGATTGCACCTGTATGTTCCCTAAATATTTGGAAACACTTTTTCCAAGGTGTCCCATATATCAAAGTCAAAATCCATGGATCAGAGGTAACAATGATCTATTCAAGCACTAAACTAGGAGTTTTATATGCATTATCTCTTTTAATGTAGGCAACAACCCTGAAAGGTAGCTATTATTATTTCTATTTATCAGTAATAAAATGGAGTATGAGGAAGCTAATGTCCCTCCTTCTTTCAAAGTGAAAGTGAAAATTGTTAGTCACTAAGTCGTGTTTGACTCTTTGTGACCCGAGGGGCTGTATCCTGCCAGGCTCCCCTGTCCATGGAATTGTCCAGGCAAGAATACTGGAGTGGGTAGCCATTTTCTTCTCCAGGGGATCTTCCTGACCCAGGGATTGAACGCGAGTCTCCTACACTGAAAACAGATTCTCTACAATCTGAACCACTAAGGAAGCCCCAGGTCTCATGCAAAATTTTAATTGTTCTGAATCCACCACATGTCTCTCTGCCCCCAAATATACATTCTTTTTACACTCTTACCACTATGTTTCTCTCGCTCTTGTAAGGCGACAGTGTGTCATCATGCTGACATATCAACTTGGCAATAAACTTTGCGTTTTCCATGATATTTTAAAGTTTTTCCTCTGAAAAATTTACTTAACAAGTGCACGTAATTGGGCAAGCAAGTCTAACAGAAAATCACGGAAAATGAAACAAGCTCTCCAAATGAATATGTTTGAGAATTTATGAAAATTCATTGATCTCGATCTGCTTAACTTTTTGTTCCTTTAGGATTTATGGAAGGCAGACTGCACCGTGTTCAGGGAAATCAAGTTACTGTCAGCTGTACCATCTTGATCTCCATTCAAGTTCAGCCTCTCCCAACATGTGTACCCTAAGCAAGTAACAACAATTCAGAGCCTATTTTGTAGGCTATAAAATGACTAGTGCTGCCTTGAGGGTTACCTGTAATAACAATCTCTGGGACACAGCAAGTGCACAATTGAAAAAAAAAATCCCTGATGATGCTTATCATGATTCCTGCAGCATGGAAATGCATCTTTATAAGTAGAAATATCATTTCCCTCATCTACCTAAATCTTTCAAGGTGAAGTTCTAACTTCATAGTGCATCATGTAAGACCTATCAAGATGTAGCCACTGCTTCCTTCCTCATCAGTGCCATTTCTCAGCCTTCCAAACTGCATCTTTTGCACCAATGTTGGGGCGTGGACACAAGTTTCTTCTTATATTTGATTTGTTCTGTCCGGATCCCACACACCCTTCAGCCCCCGGGTCAAGCTCTAACCCCTCCAGTATGGTTTTCTTAGCTCATGTTCTGGCTACACATCCCTCAATTCAGATTTGCTTTCCCTCCTCTTTTCCCACCATGCCCCTCGCAAGCCTGCAGCACAGCAATAGTTCTTCCAGGTTATAATTGCTGGTGACTTGATTATTTCCTCTATTAAAGTTAAGTTCAATGTTGAATGATTAAAAAGCACACTCTCCAACATACAGACAATTTCCCCAAAAAACTGAGACTGATAGGACCAACTTTGCTTACACTTTGGCTACTAAGTAGACATTAGATTATAAATACATTTAAAATGTAGTAATCCCATGGCAATTCAGTCCAGTTCAGTTGATCAGTAGTGTCTGACTCCATGAATCGCAGCACGCCAGGCCTCCCTGTTCATCACCAACTCCTGGAGTTTACCCAAACTCATGTCCATAGAGTCGGTGATGCCATGAGCCATCTCATCCTCTTTCATCGCCTTCTCCTCCTGCCCTCAATCCCTCCCAGCATCAGGGTCTTTTCCAATGAGTCAGCTCTTCCCATGAGGTGGCCAAAGTATTGGGGTTTCAGCTTTAGCATCAGTCCTTCCAATGAACACCCAGGACTGATCTCCTTTAGGATGGACTGGTTGGATCTCCTTGCAGCCCTAGGGACTTGCAAGAGTCTTCTCCAACACCACAGTTCAAAAGCATCCATTCTTCAGTGCTCAGCTTTCTTCACAGTCCAACTCTCACATCCATACATGACCACTGGAAAAACCATAGCCTTGACTAGATGGACCTTTTTTGGCAGAATAATATCTCTGCTTTTGAACATGCTATCTAGGTTGGTCATAACTTTCCTTCCAAGGAGTAAGCTTCTTTTAATTTCATGGCTCCAATCACCATCTGCAGTGATTTTGGAGTCCCCCAAAAATAAAGTCTGCCACTGTTTCCACTGTTTTCCCATCTATTTCCCATGAAGTGATGGGACCAGATGCCACAATCTTAGTTTTCTGAATGTTGAGCTTTAAACCAACTTTTTCACTCTCCTCTTTGACTTTCATCAAGAGGCTTTTTAGTTCTTCTTCACTTTCTGCCATAAGGGTGGTGTCATCTGCATATCTGAGGTTATCGATATTTCTCCCGGCAATCTTGATTCCAGCTTGTGCTTCTTCCAGCCTAGCGTTTCTCATGATGTACTCTGCATAGAAGTTAAATAAGCAGGGCAACAATATACAGCCTTGACATACTCCTTTTCCTATTTGGAACCAGTCTGTTGTTCCATGTCCAGTTCTAACTGTTGCTTCCTGACCTGCATATAGGTTTCTCAAGAGGCAGGTCAAGTGGTCTGGTATTCTCATCCATGGCAATTACTGTATTTTAAATGTATTTACAATCTAATGTCTACCTAGTAGCCAAAGAGTAAGCAAAATTGGTGATATTAGTCTCAATTTCAGGGAGAAACTACCATGTGTAAAATAAGTAGTTAGTGGGAAGCTGCTATAAGGCACAGGAAATCAGTGTTGTGCTCTCTGATGACCCAGGGGGTGGGATAACGGGGGTAGGGGGAGGCTTAGGAGGGAAGGGATATATATGCATATAACTGATCTACTTTGCTGTACTGCAGAAACTAATGCAACACTGTAAAGCAATTATTCTCCAATTAAAAAAAAAAAGACAAACGTACTAAAATAACGCAGTAATTGCATTTATTCTTTAAAAAAAAAAAACTTCAGACATTAGATAGAAAGGAACCAATAAAAAAAACAAATTTTGCATGAATATTATCAAGAACGTTTTTTTACTATTTTGTTTTCAACATAAAGTGTGAAAAAGTTCTAAAACTTTTTTATTAATTGAAAGTGAGCTTGGGACACCAGAAGTAGCTCTAATTAAATAAATTCTAACACATCTGTTTTGTCCTCTGAAGTACAGTTTCATGTTCATTTTTCTATTAACCACAGTGAATAAGAATACATTGTTCTTCCTAAAAATAGTTGCTGGCAATTTCCAAGGACATAATTTCTTGTAGGGTAATGAACTATGCATAGAGGTGGTATAATATTGAGCTCTAAGTTTTGTTCCTCAAGGACATTATTTTTTTCAAGTCCTCTATCGGGTGAAATGGAAACTTTTAGAATATTTGATGAAATGGCTTAAATTCCACAGAAAGATCTATAATTGTTCCTTTTAATTACTTTCATTAATAACAAGAAAAGTTGACCACCAAAGTTTGGGCAGTGAAAGGTACAAAGATTCATCAGTGAAGCAAGTCATTAAATTTGAGTGGAAAGGAAATTACATCTCTGCTAATTTTTAGCATTTTTCTCTTAAATACTCCAGGATATTTCTCTAGTAATAATAGAACAAATGCTGAGTAAGAGGTCTTCTTCTTGTGATATGAATTTCTATGGAGCCTGTTGGATTTTTCCCAGGAAGTCTTTTCTCCACAAAAGAAATTAAATCTATTCCTTCTTATATTGAAAATGAGAATGCATATCACAGCAGACGACTCTATATCAAAAAATCATTTAACAGTGATCATTCTGTTTAACGGAGAAGGCAATGGCACCCCACTCCAATACTCTTGCCTGGAGAATCCCAGGGATGGGGGAGCCTGGTGGGCTGCTGT